>NC_051227.1:24896157-25096157 GCF_015220715.1 Pygocentrus nattereri | reverse complement strand
CATGTTTGCCGGTCTCTCAGGTATGTCTTACAATAACTGTGTGGAAATTCTCATTTACCTTTACGATTCTAATCTGCAATATAGGTGATATTATAGAAGTCTAAGTTTGCATCATGTTTTTTTTTTTGTTGTTCTGAAGGCAAGACAGATATCACCTGGATGATGTTGGATGCTGGAGCAGAAACAGATGTGGTGAACTCAGTGGGCAGAACAGCAGCACAAATGGCTGCTTTTGTGGGTAAGGACACAATGATGATTTTGTGATCTATGATATGAAACTATGATATTGTGCAAGAGTTTATACTAGTGTATTTTATTTTTTTATATGTAAACATAAAGGAACCATAAGAATAACAGTTTTTTATGTGGTTTTCTCTTTAGGACAGCATGACTGTGTCACCGTTATCAATAATTTTTTCTCCCGGAAGAGGCTTGACTACTATACAAAACCCCAGGGCTTAGAAAAGGAGCCAAAACTGCCTCCTAAGTTGGCAGGACCATTACATAAAATCATCATGAGCACCAATCTTAACCCTGTCAAGGTAGCTGTTGATTCAGTGTTCATGTGTTCTCTGCTCCACTCTTGGTCTTTGTTTTTTGGTAAAATTCATTCGTTATTGTACTTTTGCATTGCCTGTTCTATTTCTGAGTAGTCACAGTTAGTACAACGTTTTATTTCCATTAGTGTTACCACAAAAATCAGCTACATTCTTCTCACAAACTTGCTGTCTCTTTCAGATGGTGATGCTGGTCCAGGAGAACCCGCTGCTTGTAGATGCAGAGGCTCTAGATAAGTGTCGAAAGGTGATGGAGCTGATCTGTGAGAAGTGTGTGAAGCAGCAGGACATGAATGAGGTGCTGGCCATGAAGATGCATTACATCAGCTGTGTGCTGCAGAAATGTAGCTCCTTCATCAAAGGCCGCGAGGATAAATTGGATGGCCTTACCAAGAGGTATGGGGATTTCTGTGGTATCACCTAACTTTTGAGTAAGATGAGGCTTAAAAAAAAAAAAACAACAACCATGTACTGTCGAGTGTGAAAGTAACCCTCAGAATTCTCATATAAGACATAGATGAGCTCTGTATGAGTTAATTCAGCAATAAGTGTTCATTTAAAAAACTAGATATTATGATATGTAGAGTACGTTCTGTGACACCTATATTAAGGATCAAAGAATATGCGTTCTGGTCTAGATTTATAGTTGTGCCTGTAAACAATATGAAAGTCTGGTAGTAGATCGGCAGTAATGTTCCTCTGATATGCTTTGACAAAACCAGTGATGAGCCTTCTCTCTGAAAGTAATAGTGAGATCATCACAGGCTTTATGTAATTCTTAACCATTTTCTTAGCCATGTGCCTCATTAATTCTGTTTTTTTTTTTTTTTTTTGCTTTCATCTCCCTTTGTGTTGACTTGTTGATGGCTTTGCTCTTGAATTTGATCCTGCAATACCTGCCAATGAAATTACTGATCAACTGATTACAATACATTTTATTTTTAAAATAACAAACATGATGTATTTTGTTAATTGGTAATTTTTAAGGATGGAGCTATATTTGATTGAAAATTGATTGATGGATAATATCTCTAACTTGGCTAATTTTGGGAACAGCTTCACAAGACCTCTGCTCCAGCTGACTCGTTTTACAATTGCAATTGCAACTTTCTCTGTTAACATAGGTTTAGATACTCAAGCTATGGTGAATCCCTGTGTGTGTGTGCATGCGTGCGTCTACATGTGCGTATGTGTGCGTGTGTGTGTGTGTACATGAAAGTGTGACTTTTACGGCAAACAGCTAATCACATGAAACACGGATAAGTCCGGTGGTTGCTTTTCAGGAACAAGAAATCATTATATGTAAATGTGTAGAAAGTAAAGCAGTTCAAAGCAACATTGTCACCACTGTCACTTTGTTAACAAATTTTCCCCCCTCACAGCCTTCTAAAAGGTAGAGAGACTGATGGCTTCCCAGTGTTCCAGGAGAAATTTATTCGGGAATGCATCCGGAAATTTCCTTACTGCGATGCCACTTTGCTTCAGCAGCTTGTCAGAAGTATAGCTCCTGTGGACATAGTGAGTAATGCTTAATTCTGCTTCTTTTGCTTAAGAGGAGATGACTTTCCATATTATAAGCAACCCAGAACCCATTCTCACAGTCCCTGTATCTGCTTAGAAGTAGTTCGTAGTCATCTGTATAGATACTGATGATTAAAATCTAGTGGCAAAATAAAAAACATTTTCTTCCCTTAGGGTAATGACCCCACAGCTTTGTCAGTGCTTACCCAGGCCATCACAGGGCAGGTGGGCTTCATGGATGCAGAATTCTGCACCACCTGTGGGGAGAAGGGAGCAGAGAAGAAGTGCTCCATCTGCAAAATGGTAACAGTTTTTTTAACCTCTGATTAACCATCCTTGAAGTAAGGGTGAGCTATATGAAACTGATATTGTGATAAATTTCATCACAGTACGCCTTTTTCAGTATATCATGGATATCAGTAGTACTTCAGGAACACTGAATAACTGCATCTATCATAAAGTCAATCATAAAGGGCCTGTGAACAACAACAACAACAACCAGTGTAAAGTAACTGCATAAACTGCATAGTCACACATGCAACAACTAATCGTTATTATCGGTAACATTGACAATAATGGGGGTCATGGGCTGGAGGTTACGGAACCAGCCTTATGACCGGAAGGTCGCCGGTTTGATGCCCTAAGCCAACAGTACATGACTTGAAGTGCCCTTGAGCAAGGCACCTAACCCCCAACTGCTCCCTGGGCACTGAGGATAAAGCAGCAAACCACTCCGGGCAAATGTGCTAATTGCCCCCTAGTGTGTGTGTGTGTTCACTAGTGTGTATGTGGTGTTTCACTGCATGGAAATGTAAAATGGGTAAAATGGAGGTAAAATTTCCCCATTGTGGGACTAATAAGGGTCACTTAATCTTAAACTTAATAAAAAATTGTTAGTATTGAATGACGCTATCAGTTAGTTGACTTGATTCATGTCACATGATTAAAAGAGAGGAAATAAAGCTAACACAGACTGCAGTACTGGGTTGTACATGAAAACTCTTTAAGGTCAACTGAAACAACAGTTTCCGGTACAATATGTAAATATGGGCTCAGCTAAATCTGTTTCAGTTTAGCAGGTACAATAAGCAGTGCTGGCTGAAGGAATGAGCTGCATTTTGGAATTGTTTGTCTACACTGCATCACTAAATTATATGGTCAAAAGAGTTACTTCTAACTAACTGTAATGCATACAGACTAGATCGCATGTTTTAGATTTTTCTCCAGGGTTTAGCCTCCCATCCACACAAAAACAGAGCCTTAGGTCACTTTTTTTTCTTGTAACTATATTCTGTATTCGATTGAAGATAAAAACATACATTTCAAAAACTGGCATCACACGTGCTACTGCTTTTTCCTATGATGCATGTGGTATCCATATCTGACATGGCTGATGACTGGGCTGTTTGTGTGTAATCTCTAATCAAATTTCATTACATGTTATTGACTACAGAACCTTTTTAGTTTATTTTTGCCTTAATGTTAGAAGAGATATACAGAAAACTAGCCTATCTTGGATGGCCTTGCAAGATTTGTTTGTGTTGTTCTTTAACTGTAAAAGCCTTTTTAGAAAAATATTTAGTTTGTTTTAATATTTTGTGGTTTGTTCAACATTTAATTAAAAAAAATAATTGCACTTAGAATTTTGCTAGTTTCAATTGTTTGCAAACTATAGTGATTTATGTCATGCATAATGATGACAATGTCTTCAAGTAACAAGCAGTATCGCCCACCCTTACCCTGTTGGCAGCTGTAGGTTGTCACTAACAGGTGACTGTTAATGTTCTCAGGTGATCTATTGTAACCAAGACTGCCAGAAGCTTCACTGGTTTACCCATAAGAAGGTCTGCAAGAAACTGCAGGAGCAGAGGCAGAAGCATGAGGCTGAATCAGCCAAGCGACTAGAGAGACAGGCCAAAGGTATTCTCAGCCTGCAGTTTTTCATATGCTCCCTTGATTTAACCACTTCACAAGATGAAAACAAACCTCTCTCTCCTCTGTCTTCAAATAATGTAGAGCATATAATTCCAGCACTCATGCTGGCTAGTATGATGAAGTCTTAATTTGTGCTCTTTTTCTCTCCAGAAGCTGAAGAGAATAAAGCATTGGAAGAGACGACCAACACCATGGAAAATCTCTCTGTCGAGAAGGACGAAGTTACCAGCACGTCAGATATCCAAATAGAGACTGTTAGCTCAGAGCCCATTCCAGTTAATGCAGAGTGATCATACAGAGACACATTATCCCAGCTTCTTTCCCATCATCATCATCATTATCAAAGACCTGCCTCTCTTCATCATCCAGTATCTGAGGTGACCTTCAGAATGTTTGTCAGAGAAGGGCTTCATGGAGTTTGAGATCAAGCAGAAAAGTCAACAAAGCTTTGTGCCACAGAGGCATATTGTGAAGGGTTTCCGTCCACTTATAACACATTGTACTGTATTGTTTTGTTCTTTTTAAGTTTTGTATGTGATGTGTATGGAAACATAGATTTAGTATGGAGGGAATATATTTATGATAGTAGGTTTATGTAAAGTTGGTTTGTAATATATTACTTAAAGACACCGAAGCCAATGCCTTAAAACATGGTCAGGTTAATAGTGGAAGAGGATTAAAAAAAAAGGTCTAAGTTATATAGTGACTTCTATAGTGACACATTACTTTACACAGTAATATTCCATCTCAGTTGCAGTAATGCAGATGGAACCTCAAGAAACATTTTTTCATTAGGTTACTTCAAAAGTTGTGCATTTTAAATAGTGCGATTATACACCAAATTTGCGGTCATATTAAAGGTAGTGAATGAGCTTTACAGTGCTCAGTAGACTAACGAGAAGGAAAGTAACAAAAATGCACGGCAGTGTTTTAACATTTATTACAGCGTGCCTGTGAGATGCAGGACATTTAACACTGTTATCTGAATTTGACAGTAAGGATGATGGCTGCAGTTGGGCTCCACTCCTTCAAGGGGCTCTGTTGAGTTGTTCTCATATAGCACCAGTCCAAAATAGAGAACTGCATGATGAATCTGCACTCAGAGTCAGCTATCGCGTCAGATGGGTAACTGAAAATGCCAAACAGTACCACATTACACCTTTCATATTTTGGGCAGTTTAAACTTCATTCCTTTCGGTTTACTCACATCGTACAGGTCTTTCTGGAGCCATGTGGATATTCAATCAGTGGCATATGACTTATTAATTATATAAAGAAGTGGTCCTTCCGACTTGAAAGCCAATTTATCTCATCTTGCATTGTCAACATGGACACAAGCACAGTGAAACACCTGGCTTGTCTTAAGTTCAGCACTGATTTGATCTGTATGTAATACAGTGTGAGTTAGTATGAGACAAATGGAAGCCTGTAAAATGTGTCAGTTATAATGCAAAGCATTATTTTTGGCCAGAGGACATCATTTGTTCATGTCATTTTTAGTCAAAACAGCCATTTAGTTAAATTTACCAGCGTCAGAAAAAAAGGAAACATTAAAAAGAAAATGACACAGATGGCGTCACAGCTAAATTGAAAATGTCAGTATTTAGTGAGACCACGCTTTTCAATCTTTTTGGAAAACTTTATTTTCAGTTTTTCAAAGACATCTGCATGGATATTTTTCCACATCTTCCACAAGTTCAATCTTAGAATTTGGTTGAATTTTCTGTCTCACAACCCAAGTAATTCGAAACACATTCAGTGATGTTGAGGTCAGGACTCTGGTGGTCAGTCCATTGTTTTGAGAACACCAGCTGCTTCTTTGGTCTGCAATTTTTTTCTCTTTTGTTATTCCTGACAGCCACACATTCTTTCATACTCATAGCATTGAGTTGTTTTCTAACAGTGGAAGAATGGACAGAAACACCTGTGGATTTTTCAGATCTAAAGCAAGCTTGATTTTCTCCTCTCTCTGAAAGATAAAAGCTTTTAGTACTGTTTATCTAATAATGATGGTTTAGGTGGTCTGCCAGGCATTGCATCTGTACTTAACATGTACTCAATGGCTGTTTTGACAGGAAAATGTGTAAAGCTATTTATCTGGGTTGTATTTATTAAAAGAGGTAACATTAGAATTAAACAAACAGTAGGTTGTGATTTATAAGTGTGAGTGTTTATGGGACTATTTCTGAAACTCACCAGTTTCAGTATGTAGCATTTACAATTACCATCCAGTACATGCTTCAGCTAATTAATACTACATTAAATTAAATCAGGTGTGCTGCTGATGAAATTTTGTGGAATTTAGCAAATCCACAAAATGAGTGATGCAGCGAGAAGTCAGGTAGCAAATCTGTGCTCTTGTTAACACATTCTTCTTACCAAGATATTAATAATAACTTCAAAAACAATAAAATCTTCTTTTTTACTGTTTAGATTTGTATAATGTTATGTGGTGTTTTGCACTGGCAAAAACACAAATACTGCCTAGATAAATAGTTGTAAACAATTTATTTTTTCAAAAAAAAAAAATCACAAAACCAGGTGCTCTTTACATTGTGTCAGAATTTCATGATGAATGCAGTAATAGAAATGCTAAAAATTACTTGGAAAACGTTCATTCTTCAATTTCCATCTTGTTCCAATAACTTCCATTCAAAGTTAAAAGCATTTGGTTCTTTTCGGTTGAAGTTGCCATTTTGGAGATACAAAGTATATTTCATGTACAGACTCTGTTTGTCTGAAGTCCTAGTGTGTATTTAAATCCATAAGATGTTCCCTATTCTTTCAATACGTCACCTCTCAGTTTAATGTGTTCTGAGTCATTATCCTTGCTGCAGGGTGCGTTAGTGCCCGTCTGCCAAAAGCCAGTGTGTCCAGTATCCTCTGTCTCTCAGGACTGAAGAGCCGGAAGGCACGAGTCCTCTCCACCTGCATCACTTCTGTCAATCAGTAACAAAACCTGAATATTCTACCTCACGTTTGTGAAAAACCACCATGTTCTACAGTAGAGATTAATTTACAGATACCTTTTCTGTCCAATATTTGCACAGATGACAAGTGATGGATCACGTATTGTCGGTATTCAGGATCTTGCGTAAAGGGATTCAGGAAAAAATCTGAAATATATGCATAACTTCATGTGCATCTTACAGAGATTTTACAAACTACTGCTCGCTAATAGATGATGAGTCATATTGAAAGAATTCCTTCTTTACTTACTGACAGTTTGCAGGCAATGCGTGTTCCTCAGCTCAGCCACCGTCTCCTCCAGGTCCTTCAGCTTGTTATTGTGAAGCAACAGCACTCTCAGGCAGGTCAGGTGTCTCAAGGACCCTGTGTGCGTATACATGTGTGAGAGGAGTGACAGACAGGTTTGACTTCTATAGATTGAACACACATGGCTTTTCTTACAGCTGCCGTGTGTAAGTGAAAAATGAAAGAAGTAGCAGTAGAGTGAACAGAGCTTAGAGCAGTAAAATTGGATTAGCCAAGATTGACTGCTCATTTATGTTATTTCCATTAATATTATAATAATAATAATATTATTTCCAAATCCCCAAACAAAATTTTCAAAGGCAATTCCCCTGACCTTTTCTACATAACTCAATTGGTGAGGTGTAAAGTCATTCTGAGTAGTTCTATGAGAAATGCATTGCAAAGAAATGTATTGATTCTGATATCTTTAATGGTGATCACAATGTCTACAACACAAATATAGCCATTTTATTTACTATCCAAAACGCCCTGTAAGCCTACATATATTATCAGAGTTTTAAATGTGACGGTGATAATGTTAAATAGTGGTAAATCTGGAAAAAGAAGCTTTTTGGGGTACTATTTTGCCTTACCTCTCTGTCATGAATGGATTGTAAAAAAAATAATAAAGGCTTTACACCAAAAGCTTTTCTCAAAACCACTGTAAAACACTGTCTCAGGCTTCAGGCAGGTTATATGTAACCATTATGTGTCACAGCTACTTGTGAGGTAGCTTTTTTATGGACATCAAACGCATCAGACGTCTGGTTCCTATCAACACCACTGTGAAAAATTCAGACTCAGCAAGTTTCTCTAGAACAAAGCATTGCACATCAGACCGCTCTGAATGACTGTTTAAACTTTTAACAACTGAATTGTGCAAAATATTTTAAAATTCAGTGGAATTCCCCTTTAAAACAGCTAATGGGTTTACCAGGGATGATCTGGAGCTCGTTTAGGCGTTTGCACACATCACTGAACCAAGCCACACTGGCATAAATCAAAATGACACTGAACCAGAGCCAGCAGAGAGAACTCTCGCTGATCTGCTGTTAAAAGCTTCTAGTCTGGGTGAAAAAAATGGAAGCTAATGGAAATTTTCTTTTTTTTTCTTTCTTCCAAAGAGAGATGTCACAGCAAGGAAAATTTGACTGAACACAGGGTGCAGTGGTAGCTTAAACTTAACAGACATGTTATTATTGTGTACCTAAAAATACCTGAAATTGAGGTGATTTCATTGTTCTGGAGGTACAGCTCTGCTAGGCAGCAGTTCAACATGTGGCCATGGACATCCTTTATCTGCAAAGTCATACATTAGTATTTAAACCCCTTTAGGAAAAGGAATGATTGGCTTCTTTATACAATAAAGACGAAGCAGCTAAGAAGAAAATAGATATGAACACTGAAATCCGGGAAAATTAGCATCTAATTTTATAAACAAGATTCTGTAGCTGATATATTTCAGAACATCAAGAACTTTACCCTGTTGTTGTTAAGCCAAACATATCTCAGCTGGCTGAATCTGGACAAATCAGGCACAGCTGAGAGACCCCTGCAAACACAATAGCCCATATCAGTATTAAACTACACAAGCCAGTTTAATTACATTAGTTGTGTTCAATGAAAAACGTAGACATGAGCATGACAGTCAATATTTTTGAACAAAAGAATTACAAACAAAACTTTCTGCGTTATAATCTCAGTGCAGCATTACCGTTTTGCAAGGTAAAGTTCACAGACATGGAGGTCTTTCGAGGGGATGTGCAGAGGGGCCTCATTTCCCTGGAAAAGACAAATATCAGCTGAAAATTGAGACAAAGTTTTAAGCAAAAATATTGATGCAGTAGATAAAATCTGCTGTTGAGCTTAAGGTTTGATACCTTTCTGCACACCTCCATGTCTCACACAAGCAGCGTGTTGCTAAGAAACATACTGTTTGAGAACAAAGCAGATCTTTAATGTCCTCACAATGGGAGCGCTTCTAGAGTGTGTGAGAAGCCTATTGAGAGGCATGTGTAGAACACCAGAGGCTAAACTAAACATGCCCATAAAAGAGTAGAGTAGCACAATAACTAGTTTGTGATATTCAGAAAAGATTACTACAGTCTGCACTGGAAGTAACCTGCTGAACCATCATGGCCACAAGAGGGCGCACAATTCCCTCAAATATTAGCCTGTTGGTCATTGACAGGTCCTCTGCGGTTGCACCACCTAGTAGTGAAGATACTACAAAGGCAGTAAAGTAGACGTCTACTGTATTCTAATCAACAGAAGGGTGTGGGGGGGTATAATATATTAGTTATATTAGTTGTCTGTTAGAAAAGTGCTTAAGAGATTGATTTGTTCAATTTGTTCACTACTGAATGTTTTCAATTGATAATACTTTTCTACACTTTTTAAAAAGATGGGGCTTCAAAGGTTCTTTGGTAAAGAAAATGGTTCTGTATAGAATCCTGAACACTTTGCATCATTGAAGGATTCTTTGCCTCATGAAAGGGTTCTCTGAGTTGATGGAAAAGATGCATTAATATGCTATAGATGGTTCTATATAGAACCTTTTTGAAAAGGGTTCTTATATTGTTATAGGCTTGACACTGTAATAATAGAAGAATGCATTGGGGTTCTATATAGAACCCTCTACAGCACATTCTTCATCAATCTGAAGAATGCTTTCGGGATGCAAAGAATCATGCGTATGGTTCTTTAAGTGTTTATGGTTCTATATAGAACCATTTTCTTTACCAGAGAACCCCTGTAGCACCAGCTCTTGAAGTTCTTTTTTTAAGTGTATACTGAAGTGTGACACATTACAATGTTACAATACTTTGATTCTCAAGTGCAATACTTTATAGTTTTACAATATACTATACTCACGTACACTATACACATAAAAAATGAACCATATGGAAATCCATTTTTCCATTTTACTCATTCATCTTTAGTTCCTAATTCATTTGCTGCTTTGCTGTTGTCCACATCTCTCCCATTTGAGCTTTAGCATATTATTTTATACTGAAGGATCCCAAAATAGAGAAGAATAGCTCCTCAAAAACTTCATATTCAATGCAGGATTAAGAAGTTTTCTACTTGATTCATTTCACTAAAGAAACAATACTCCATTACATTATTATGATTCTAGCCTTTTCTACCTACCATTATTTACTGTTTTTTTTTAACCAGCTATTACTGTTATTAGAGAAATAACATTTTCGTCACTTCAAAAAACTACAAAGAAACTACAGCACATCACAAAATACAGATTGACCCCCTTTGAAACGTGGCCTATGGCCTTTTTGTCTTTGTTCTCAGGATTAAGTCTTTTTAAGATTTACCTCAACCTGATTTTAAAGCATTGTGAGAATGAAAAATGCTAACTTTACAACTTTACAAAAAACTGAAGCCATGGACCTCACACATCGTATTTATGTGTTTTGTGTTTCTCTCATTAAATGGTAAAGATTTGACTACTTTACACACACAGCTGCCAACAGTTTCCTTTCTCTCAATCAAAGCATTAAGATCAGTCAAACAATCAAGCAAGCAATAATAACAACTCTTAAGGTGTTACATTGCAAGGGGGTGTAATGAGGAGAGGGGTGTAGTGAATGAGGGTGTGAAGTGGTGTATTTTTTATTTATTCATTTTTTTGCGGTGGGCAGAGAGAGAATGTTTTTACGGTTCTTTTACGCTCCACTATGCTGATGACAAAATGTGCCTCACTGAATCTGAAAACTGCACCCGAAAGCTGAAGAATCCAAGTCAAGCTGAGCTCATGTCTGTGTAGTTCAGCCAGGAAAGCATGCTCAAACTGATGATAAGTCATGTTCTTCATCAAACAATACACATTCTTCATGAATGACAGTGTGCGCCTCATGCCAAGTCAAGGCCCCAGTCTTAGAGGAACAGTTCACAAAAAATTGACACAATTCTTTCCCTCACCTCACACATAACTGATCAGCTGTTTGGAGTGCACAATTGACTTACGCACTTTCAAAGAAGGGCTAGGTGGCGAATGTAATAGAAGTCTGTGACACCCAAAAAGAATCTGACATAGACTTTCATTACATTTTAGCTTCGTTTTATTGCACTTTCATTGCACAAGATACTACAAATGCCTTACCTGATCAACTTCATTAGAGGTGAAGAGAACATTGTGTACAGTTGATTAGTATGTGACTTTAGAAATCTTATACTTTGGTGTTTAACACTGTACATTTGAATAGACCATTGTGTATGGACAAAGCCTACAATTTATATTCTCCCACTGTACGAAAACACTCGTCCATGCTACATGAAACGCAGCCCCTATAGATAGCTCAGTCTCTATAAATCTGTTTCCTTTGAAATAACATGCTGCACGCCGAGTGCTGAGCGAACATGCTGAGAAACTGAGTTACAGCAGCTCAACTAACTATACTGTGGTAGGACAATATGGTCACTCTACAGCTTATTTCACCAAGATCATTTTGACTAATCAGCATATCAATGTTTATATCTCGTAATCATCTTTAGTCAGAGTAAAGTTGGCATATAAGGGCTTTGGTAGCAAATGTTGACTTTTTTGCCTCCATTTTGCTATCCTCTCTGTCTCCACCTGTTTTGGGGAAACACTTGTGACTGTGTGTTTAAAGACAGGCAAAAAAATCCTGGAGGAAATATACCAAGGCACAATGTTTAATGTGACCAACGACTTATGTGAGCAGACCCTCCTTTACTTCCAGCTTGAGTCATTTGTTCATTAGCGCAGCAGTGGATTCTCTGTTTACATCTCAGGGTATCAGGTGGTGCATAATCGATCCAATGCAGTGTTAATGCATCCCTAAGAAGAACCATTTGTAATGTCAGTTGTGATTCAGCCGAGGTGATGAATCTGATGATTCCAAGTGTGTTGAAAGAGTATTCAAAGAGAACTCAGTCAAAACTCGGTAAAGGACGTGTCCATGTTGTAGCTTGCTTTTTCTCCTGGCTCAGTAAGGCTACTTCTTCCAATTTTAACAAAACAAATCTTTTGGGGAGGTGAAAGGTGAAGCATGACATTACAGTGCATGATGATGTAATCAGATGTTTGAGAGGTATGAGAGTCATTCCATTCCAATGGATATCAAGTATTTTGGTTTTCAATGATGTGATAAACATTTAATGTACATACTATGGGATGGGACATACTAACATGGTAAATAGGTCATTTATGACCTCAGGTTGACTTTAACTTTACAAATAAAACTGGCCAGTTTCGCACTATGTGGTGAAAGCAAGACCAAGCATGCTGGACATTGGGAAGGTCTTCATTAGATTCACATTGTAGGCTACACTGGACAATATAATCTGCTATATTAGATCCTGTATATGCTGAGCATTAAAATCAGTTCAGGTCTCTTAGCACTCCGACTGTAATCTGCTTCGGTTCTTTCTGATGAACATTTCCGCCGCGGTTGACGTCACTCGGATCCCCCCAGACGCGCCGTGTTTACTCGGAGCGCGTGAGGTCCAGCGGTTGGCTGGGCGTGGAGCTGCGAGTCTTCCATTCACCTGAGCCTTTGCTGCAGACTCGGGAGGGGTATATAAGTGTCCGGTTATAGGGAGGAGGTATATAAGTGTCCAGACAGCTGGATCTGACACGGTGTGGGTCCAGTCCTTCCTCCACGCAGCCATGCGCGTGCGCTCCGAGCCCTGCAGCTTCGTGCTGCTGCTGTGCGTCCTGATGCGGAGCGCCGCGCCTCTCAGCAACCACAACACGGAGCTGCGCCACACCACGCAAACCACACATACCAGCCGCAGCGAGCACAGCGAGCACAGCACCGAGCCGGACACTGTGGGGGCAGCCGCGCTCAACCGCGCGCGCAGCGCAGGAAGGGGACTGGAGAACGCGGGAGCGCGCGGGAGCGGCGGTGAGTGGTCAAGCGCGCGCATAAAGGGTGGTATTGGGAAGAAAAGGGGTAGATAAACGAGGGCAGATAAAGAGAATGGAAGAAGGAAGGAAGCAAAATGACTGAATGACAGAAAAGAGAAAAAGCTGGAAATGATTGGATGATAAGTTAAAAAAAAAGAATGAATGGAAGGAAGGAAGAAATGAAGAAGGGATGGAAGGATGGAAGGAAAATGAATGAATGACAGAAAAGAGAAAAAGCTGGAAATGACTGAATGATAAGTAAAAAAAGAATGAATGGAAGGAAGAAATGAAGGAGGGATGGAAGGAAAACGAATGGATAACTGGAACAGAAGAACTAAACAAATAAATCAGGTGAATGGAAAAAATAGTGTAAAAGGTTAGATTATGGTTAAAAACAGAAATAAAAGAAAAAAATAAGAAATGAAGGAAAGAAGGAAGAAGCAAAGTCAGAAAGGAGGCATAAGGAAAGTATTTAATGGTAGTGGTATATATATATATGTATTTTTTTTATACTGCAAATTCTTGTCCCTCTTTCTTTCTCAGATCAGATCATTCATGTAGATGTTGTTTAGTAACTCTATAATAAACCTCTCATCTGTATCACAGAAAGTACTGCAGGACTTTTTCCACAGTCATAAATTGTCAGTACTGTCAGCTATAGAGTGACTTTTACTCAATGAGTTGCTGCAATGGTGAATGAGCAGATATGCATTACACAGCCCTTTGGCACACACCCATTTTGAGCGGCAGAGATGACAGAGCTTGGTGGACAATGTGTGCAGAGTGAATCCTGTCAGGCTGGGTGAATGGCGCTGCGGCTCAGTTGCTCAGGAAATCTCCGGTCAGGGCTGCGCTTGTCTTGAACTCCTGCTACCTGAAGCGGGGCAAAAGAAAAGCTCATGCGCTCGTCCATTCATCGCAGCCTGTCATGGAGAAGGGGGCTCATTGTTGCTGAGGTGTGTGTGTTGCCCAGTGAAAGGGGCTTGGCTTGGGTTGCACCGTCAAGAGGTGTAGCCCCAAGGCAGAACAATGCTCATAGTATCAGCAGCTGCGCCAGCCTAATCCAACAATAAGAGCTTCGGAGTCGACATCCGTTAGGGCACTAAACCATTTCCACAATGCCAGAAAGGGGCATGCAGGTGGGATACCCCAACTAAAAGGCCAATAGTTATAAATGCAGCTCTTAAAATGTTCCTAAATGATGTGTGTTCACTTCTAAGAAAACTCTTTCATTTGTACAGAACTTCATGTGGAGGTTTATTCGGCTTTAAAAACAGTTATTGATTTTTGCAAAATCTCATTTACAGAAATTGTTCTTTAGAGAACCGTCCACTGAAATGTTCTCCAGGACAGTGGTTCTCAAACTGGTTCTCAGGGGCCCCAAGATGGTCTACATTTTTGCTATACTTCAATATCCCTATAGTGGTTCTCAAAACAGCCCTGAAGACCAGTTTGAGAACCACTGCACTAGGGAACCTACAGGTGTTCTTCTCACTCTAAAGAACTCTTTCTGGTATCTTTCAAAGTATGAACACTTCAATCAGTACTAAAACTGATGTGCCATGTATGTGCCAGTAACGTTCCAGAGCAAATGAGAAGCTGTAGTATAGCCATATTTAAGACAATGTCATGGTTTCCAAATACATTTTCTAAAGAGGCCTTTCTGCTTACTTTTTCATTTCAGATCGAGGCCCAGTGGGCTGCAGAGAGCTGCGCTCCACTAAGTACATCTCCGATGGCCAGTGCACCAGCATCAGCCCCATTAAAGAGCTGGTGTGTGCAGGGGAATGCCTCCCAGCCCAGATGCTGCCTAACTGGATAGGAGGACACGGCAGGAAGTTCTGGAACCGGAGGGGCAGCTCCAACCAAGACTGGCGGTGCGTCAACGACAAGAGCCGGACCCAGCGCATCCAGCTGCAGTGTCAGGATGGCAGCACCAGGACCTACAAGATCACGGTGGTAACTGGCTGCAAGTGCAAGCGCTACTTGAGGCAGCACAATGAATCAGGAAACAAGTCTGAGAGCATCTCTCAACCACAACCAATCCACAAGCCCAAGACCAAGCAGAAGAATGGGAATAGCAAGGCAATTGGGAACTGGCCTGAGCTGGAGTCCTGAGACTGAACGAGGCAGTGGATTACCTCTAAAGGAAGAACTGCACAATAGACTGTTGATGAAAGAGCAGTGGAAAAGGAACTGACAGTGTCTTTGAGGATGGACAGGTTGACAATCTACTGCTATTATGCCTGAAGTGAGTGAGACTTCACACCAAGCTTGGCCTCCAATGATCACTGCTCCTGATTCTTATGCAAACCCACAATGGCTACATGCCAGAGTTTGGCATTTGAATATATCTAAAATATTCCTCTGATCCTATGACTGTCTCTCTATGAGAAATCATATCACTGGCTGTAGTATGCAGTAGTATGTATGGAACGCCAGGACAAGCTGAATTATCTCAAGTTTGAGAAGGATATAGCTATGTGTAAATAGTCTGTGTAAATAAACAGTATATGCATTCATATGTAATTAACTGTGTTGCAAGGTATTTACTTTTTTCAAATGTGCTATTATCAAGTATATATTGATATAATATATTTTGCATTGATGTTTTCTACACATTTTTCACCTATTCCTACATATACATGTTTTAATTTTATGCAGGCATTGATACGTACATGGTATTGCACTAATCTATGTGACAGTAATGTTCATATTCACTTTTTTAGTGTGAAGGTATTAAATTGCAATCATTCAAACACACTGAATGCTCTGTCTATCATTCCCCCACCATTCCTTCACTGTTGGCCCATGGCAAATATCTTGCATACTGAGTGTGTGCAAAGTCTGCCAACATACATATAGTTTTCTGTGAAAAAAAACATGAACAGCAATAGCTTGACTGGAAAGCACAATTTTATACCTTTTTCATTTTATATACGTCAAATAAAAAATAAATCAAAATAATAAAAAATACCTGGGCACTAATGCATTTCCCTGAGGTTTAATAGAGGACTAACGACAAAAAAAGAAAAAAGAAGGCAAGAGCAACAAGAAAAGAATGAAGTTTGTATGATTAGGAGTAGTGGAATAATCAGAGCTTTGTTTTGTTTCATCATTATTGAATGTTTTATGATAAACTACATAGCATTGATAATCGTGATGTTTTTTTAAGGTGTTATCCTTAAACCTTGGTGCACACTCCAGTCTCTCAATTTCACAACTACATAAATGACATTTTATAGTTATTTACAGAAATGCCCAACTAATTAGTTAATTACTGACTAATAAGTCTTTATTATTCCTTATAAATTTGGGTTTAACCGTTAATGTCACATTTAAGAGGAAGGAAATTTTGCAGAAAAAGAGAAAAAAACAGCTTAGACCAGCCCGAATTCCACGCTGATCTAAAATGTAAATGCTGGTTTAGCATCAGCGTCAGCATGCAAAACACAACATATTCTGGTGTATGATGTTTTTTTAGCAGAGCACACAAGTAAGTGGGGATGTAGAGCCAGGTAAGTGGCGATGTAGTGTGTTTAAATGCTTGGATGCTGCTCTCACACCTATCTGTATCAAAAACTGACTGTGCTAAGTAAAGTTGCCTCTTGCTTTCAGCGTAGCTCTTTATGTGATTCATGTCATTTAAGGACAATTTGGTGCTTTAAAGATTCCATGTGTGCATTAGGCTCACAGAGCGCTTCTTTTGAATTGAGAAAAAAAAAAGACATAGATCGGCCAAAAATATCGTCCGTCAATTTGGCTGTGCAGAAATCGGAATCGGACATAAACATTTACGATCGGTGCATCCCTATAATAACAATGGCATTTAGTAAGCCCGTGATTCAAGTGGTTAAGTGGTTATAAGCGTGCAGGGAAAATCTCCGGTCTGCATCACAGGGAAAAAAACAACTATTCAAGGCAGAAAACATCAGTCATATTTTCCTAAACAAACGTTTAGGTTGTGGGTTCTACTAAACTAAGCACTGTCAACACTGTCAAAGCTAATAGACCACCTTTACCAACATGCACTGTTCAAAAAAACCTAGCAAAAAACCTCTGCAGGGAAGGAAACTATCTGGTGTGTCCACTTAATAATCCCTTTCAGATGACAGTTCGCTTCCAAATCATGCAATTTGCAGCTTTAAAACTTTAGTACTGGGTTCATTTGAAATGTTCACTGAGCTTAATCAGTTAGGTTATCAAATATAATACATCATTATTTTTCTGTTAACATAAGAGGTTGAGTAAACTCAAAATTTCAAGTTTAGCCGGTTTACTTGCCTTATTAAATTTATAAGCAGCTTGTTTCTTTTACAGTGTGAGTTACTGGGGCAGCATTTCTCTCTGGTTTCTGCCGCATTGCTGTCCTGCTCCTTAGCCTCTCCGGGCTAATGCTGAAGGAAGCTAAGCTAGCGCCGGGTCCTCACCTGCGACAGTAATGCAAGACCAGGGCAAAGTACTGGTGATATTTTAGTCCTAAAACATCACGGTAGACGTCTCAGAGTAGCTAAATAAACGAAGGGTGCGTTTTTGCTGCGGAAATATGGAAAGCGTGAACACCACGTCCGACAGGCCTTGTGATCCCCGGTGTCTTGTGAAATCCGAAGCCGGAATCAGCGAGGGAAATGTAGGCCAAGGCGTGGTGGACTTTCCGGTAGCTGTAGTACTTCCAGCCGCTGGCTCTGGTGAAAGGATGGGCTTATCCACACCGAAACAGTTCTGCACCTTCCTCAACAGACCTCTAATCAGCTTCACCATTGAAACTTTTGAGAGGTAAGTCAGGCTGCAATGTTTTAATAATTCAGCTTCCAGCTCTGGCAGTTTCCCTTTGATTTGAAATCTTAGTGGGAGGGCAGAACACCTGAGTGCATATGGAGTAGTTGAATGTCTCATGTATGAAACTTATGAATGTGGGTGTACGTTTACTGTTGTTGTTGTTTTTAATAAGCTACTAATGTCAGTGTTTCTCCCAAATAAATACACAAGATTCCATAGTTTATGTGTAAATATATCGTTTAGTTGATTGCAAGATTCTCTGGATCAAGTGTGTTAGAATCTGACCCAAAAGATTTCAGGTCCAGAAGAAGCCATCAGTCCTAAAGCTCTATAAAGCAAGCTGTAAATTCACAAAGTACACCAAAACCATGTGTGTTGGATGAGTGTGTGGAAGTCAAACAAATTCATTTATCATCTGCCGTTATCCTGACACATCAATTGATGGCCAGGCTTTAGGACTAACCCTGTCTATAGGACTGGACCAAGTCACCTGTTTCTTATTGTTTTCTTCCTGTAGAATTCCATGGATTGAGACCATTGTGGTTGTGGTTGCTAAGGAGAGTCATGACCAAATGCTCCACATCATTGACAGATTTCATCATACAAAAGTAAAGGTGGTTGAAGGGGGAGCTACAAGACATAGGTCCATTTTCAATGGCCTGCAAGCCTTCAGTGAGAGCATGGAGGGTCCGTCACCACTCCCCAGACCAAAGGTGGTCATCATCCATGATGCTGTGCGGCCATTTGTGGAGGAAGACTTTCTGCTCAAAATTACTTTGGCTGCCAAAGAGCAAGGGGTTAGTGTGTTCTGCTTTTCAAGCCAAGTTCACCTTACCACAGCCCATCATTTACATACATGGTGCATTAATGGTAGAGTCGTTCCACTCATTTCTGTCCTGTTTTTGTTTTCTTTAGTAGTATGTTGATACAGTTTGTTCAGTTGTTGAAGAAGCAAGTTAAAATTCATTATTAAAGGCTATGCTTCATTGAAAGTCCTTTGTAATCTATCCTGGGCTTAATACGCATCTGGTATCAAATTTGTGTGTGCTGTTGCTGAGTGAGACACTCGCACTATGAATATCCATGGGACTGGCTGTGACCACACACTGTTTGTTTGTGGAATCTCTCAGCGCTGGCTTTTAATCAGAGGATACAATTATATGGCTTTGTTTCATTTCCACAGAAATGTTGAATGTTGAAATGTAGGTGTTTGTGTCATAGTTTATAACAATTCTAAAATAGGAATTTGACACAAAGCTTGTTGAGATGAATGTTTATGCTGATTGATCCTTACTGGAAGAAGTTACACGGGTATTGTGTCAAATTTATGAGGTGAGTAAGAGTTTACTGTCCAGTTCCAGAAAAGGAAAGTGTTATTACAGGTCACTAGACTCTCTTAATGTCTGGTTGTGAGAGTGTAACTTGAGGTACTGGCTTGTCTACTTCAGTTTTAGTGTCTCTTAGCCAGTTGCCAGCTGGCCTTCATTATCTCTCCGTAACTCCTGATTATAAAGGAATGTCTGTTTCTAGAGGCAGCCATTAAACCTTGCATAGCTTGAACAATATATATATATATATATATATATATATATATATATATATATATATATATATATATATCATCAGACAAGGCTTACTGTTTACTCACTCTTTGTGCTAATCAAATAACATTCAGTAAAATAGTGGGAGCTCAGCATCCTTCTTGAATGGTTTATTGTACAGTGGGTTTAGCAGGGTCTGTGCTTCCATCAGTCATCATTCATAGTGATTTGATGTGAAATGGTGTATTATAAAGAAACATCAACTCTTTACAGTGGTAATAACATTAACAAGGAATAGGAACAACAAGATGTATCCATTTGTTTACAGTCCAAAATGATAAGTAAACAAATCTTCTGAACTTTTATATATACGGCTGTAATATAAAAAAAAAGTTTAATTTTTTTCTTTATAATGTTCTGTGTGTACATATCCATCATGACAGATTTACAAAAATTACATTTTAGACCAAAACCTCATCCCAAATCTATCATAAAACAATGTTTCTGGCAACATGCAGTGTATTTAATATTTCATGTGAAAGCTTTCAGGCATTAAACACTTCGGACATCTGGTTCCTGTCACAACCTTATAATTGTGACTTTCTTTAGAATGGTTTCACATCAAATCACTGATGGACTTCTTTCATTTGATTATGGAGAAATTTTGAAAGATCTGTGCAGTTAAGTCTTGAGTTGTGGCTTTTTCACATCTACATTGTGAAAACCTGTCAAACATTTTCTTGACAGGTGTGAACACTCCACCCATTTTTAGGTGCGTGCCAAACAAATGAACCATGGTCTACCAGAAATCATTTGTCTCAGTTCACTTCCAAATGAACCCTGGTTCAGTTTGCTGCTGGTGGGATCACATTTTTTGTGATAATCCACACCAAACAAGGGAATTCAACATCATAGCATTGTTTTCTGCTATGTCAGTGCTGTACTGACTGAGAGTTGCTCGTATTCTCCTTGCTGCAAGGGCTGCTGCTAATTAGGCAGACAATGAAAAAATAATAGCCAGACAGTGTATTTAATTTTAGCACATGGATCATGAAACGTATTGCATCAGCGACCTTATAGGTTAGATTAAAAGTAACAAACCAAGAGCAGACAGCAAGTAAGTTTTATTATTCCTGTCTTGATTATGATACACATAGATGATAAACATCTCTTTTTTTTGTTGCAAAGTAGGAGTTTTTGCCAAATGTGTGGTAAGTGTAAAATAGCAGTGTTTACATCCCTGCAAAATTCTGACCAATAAACAAGAACTTGTGTATAATTTCGCTGCGAACAAACCAAATAAAATCGATACAGTCACAAAAACCCAAACTCTGCTTTTAGCAAACAACCTAGGAATGAAAACAGACCTAGCCTTCTTCAAATGCTGTTCTTTTTAAAAAGTTGCAGAAGTAAAGTATGTTTTTTGCAGGAAGAAGGAATATGTTTGTCTTGTGCAGGAAGAAGCTGTGACTTCTGCTGTAGTCCATGTTTAAAAGTATCTCAGATAGTGTTCAAATTTTCCATTGTGCTGTTTGAACCTGAGAATGAATAAAGCATGTAGACTCTTTTGTCAGGCTTCAGGAGCCATCCGTCCTCTGGTGTCTACGGTGATTGCCACTACCTCAGAAGGCTACTTGGATCATTCTCTGGAGAGAACGAAATACAGAGCCAGTGAAATGCCCCAGGGCTTTCTCTATGACATAATCTTTCAGGCCTACCAACGGGTAAGAAAAGCGTATCTGTCATAAATGTTCCATGAAATGTGTATTGCATCTACATGCCTCTTGATTTACTTGCTAAGATTCCTTTTCAGTACTGTTTTCATCATTTTTAAACCATCATGTATGTCTTTAGATTGAGAATAATGAACAGCTGTCTGTTTAAAGGGCCTTCAAATCAAATCAAATCACGTTTATTGCCACATCACATTTACATAGGTGGAGTGAAAGTGAGTGAAAATCTTAGGTGCGTAGGATTAGAGTGAGTCTGATGGGATGTGGATGAGGTGGTGATTGTCCGTGGAGATGATGACTCATAGGTGCAGTGACAGGCCTATATACTGATAGACCAGTACTACTGGCTGTTTATCAGCCTAATGGCCTGAGGGAAGAAACTGTCTCGGAACCGGCTGGTTCTGGACTTTATGCTTCTGTACCTCCTCCCGCTCGGCAGCTGTGAGAACAGACAGTGGCTTGGGTGGGTGGAGTCCTTTAGAATCATCCTGGTCTTCCTCAGGAAGCAGCTGGTGTATAAACGAAAGGTTTGGGAGCTGGACCCCGGTGATGTGCTGGGCTGTCCACACCACCTTCTGCAGAGCTTTCCGCTCAATGGCAGTGCAGTTTCCATTCAGTAATGTTCTCTTAGACTAGCATATTGCATTTGTTCACTGTTGCTGAAGGTTACTGGAACTCGGAGGCTCATTTGCTCGTGAAATTGTGTGTTCAACAATAGTCAGGTTTCCATCCAGCTCTAGAATGGGATTCATTATCTAAAATGTCTCAAACAATATGCAAATTATGCTGAATTTCCACCACCCCTGTACAAGAAAATGAAATATGTGTCATATTAATAAATATAGACCATGTTTACAGATAAAGCTTTAATGTAATTCTTGTTGCTTTCTTGTTTAATTTTATGCCTGTGTTTCACCCATTGGCAGATATAATGGCTCTGGACATGCCTGTTAATAAGCTGCAGGTGTTTTAGCTCTGTTTGTCTAATCAGAGTTATATTTTCCTTTAATGAAGTACATTTAAATTTCTTTGTCAGTAAACTGGAACACTACTGCCTTTTGTTATGGGGTGGG
The DNA here is from genome assembly GCF_015220715.1 of Pygocentrus nattereri. NCBI lineage: Eukaryota > Metazoa > Chordata > Actinopteri > Characiformes > Serrasalmidae > Pygocentrus > Pygocentrus nattereri. The sequence continues at coordinate 25,073,873 of NC_051227.1, read as the reverse complement.
GGGAAAAGCGAAAATGTGAGCGATCATGTGACTTCGTTATTTATTCTGTAACTGTGTTTTGATGATAAATTACCACCTTTCTACAGCCCCTTGTAGATTATCTGCACACGTTCATTGTTAACAAACTTTTAAAGTTCACAATAATACTCATACTGTGTCTTAAACTACATCAACATGTCTGTGTGACCGTATGTGAATGCTGTTTGCTGGTTGAAAGAAGTTTTGATGACACATTCTTACAGAAACAATTCATGCTATTTGGGGGATTATTGAGTTCTAGTGTTTGCTAGGAATTATCATTGCTGCTCCAGTTCTAAGCTAAATAAGCAAAATTTAGACTCTTAACATGTCTGGGCTGATTGACTACATGTAGGGTAAGTGGAAAATGGTGTAACCTTGATTTTTTTGCCTTTCTTATGTAGTGAGTTATGTAGTTTAAGTAATTTGTTTATTTTTATCCAAGCATGTAGTGTCAAGTAAACATACAGACTTTTTTGCAATTTCTTTACTAATTTCTTTCAACATTAGCTGCTTCAGGTAAGTCTTCTCAGTAAAAGAATACATGGATGGAAACTTGGCTATTGTTTTTGGACTCTGTCAGAAAATCTTGCATGGTCTCTCTCAAAATCTGTGAATTTTTTTTCAGTCAGCTCATTCTCAAAAAACAATCTTGGCTGTTTTTGTGCTTAAGCTCAATTACCTTTGTATAAGTTTGATAGTACACCTAAGAAAGAGAAGGAAACTGCACATTAGGTATAGAAAACCAAAACTAAAAGGCCTTTTTCTGTAGATATATTTTTACCAGTATCAAAAGTTCATACATCATTTCCTGTGCTAAATTGTCTAGATTTTTGTGCTGTAGGACTTGAACAATGACATCATGTGTTATCAGGTTAGAGTATTTAACCAAAAAAATGTACAAACGGGGATATGAAGGAAGGATAGGAAGATTTTCAACCATTTTTCTTCACTGGCACATTGAACGTACGCATTTACTGCACAATGTATTGTCTTTGGCTCTGTTGTGGAACATTAAGAGTCTTCTTGGTATGCCATGATTGTCATGTTGCATTTTAAATGAGAATGAAAGTCTGCAGATAACTGCCCTAGCATAGAGGCGTTGTCAGATGGCTAGCTCTGTCTGTCGAGGCATGCACTCGGCTGATATCCGACACTCTGACACTTTAGCACTGCTGGGCCTTTTTTCATTCATCTTCTGCAGTGAAATCCTTTTAAGAGTGAATATATAGCTCACTGCTTTTCAATCCAGAAGCTGTAGATCTTCTAGCAAATGACATGAGGTAGTTCAGACATCATTTTTACTTCATTTTAGCTGCATTTGCGACTTCGAGGTTGTAGGTTATTGCGGTCTCTCTTTAAATTTCAAAAAGAGCCATCAACAGACTGTTCCATTGTGGCCAAAGGCCATGTGTCGGAGCTTTTGCTGAGGTGCTTTCTGTTTGAGTGATGTATTCACAGTGTGACATCCTTTGAGGCTGATGGAACTGTGGTAGAGGAAAAATAGACACCCAACCCGCGGTGTGGTATACTTTAGTGAAAGCAAAAATGCCAAAGGTTAAATGACTGCAGGACCCAGAATGTTTTTTTCCACTAATTTGCCTTGAAATCACTGATCCCTGTGAAGGAACCTCACCCTTATGCTGGGGATAAAATATGGCCATGCATATTGCCTTCATGATATCTCAGGTGGCATGATTTAAACCCTGTAATATAAGTGCTGTCTCAGAGCTGTGAGCTAACAGTTCAGATTTAGAGCATTTACTAGTGTCCTAAGATTCCTTTTGGGGTGGGGAGGGGGTAGACAGTGACTCAAATGGCAACAAGGGGAAACCAAATGATTGACACTGAATGGTTTAAAAAACTAACATGGTAAATGGAATAAAAAGGCCTCTGGGTGAATGGGTTTATCCTGTCTAGTTTCTAGTTTCATTTTGAGTGGACATTCAATCTGTGTGCATATTTACCTTCCTCCTCTTGTGGTCCTCTTTGGCTATTCTCAGTAAATGAGTAAATAAGCCCACTTCAGTATTTACTAAACATGAACAAATGGGACGGTGCTTGTTTCTGTTATGTCTTGATTTCTCTTCACAGTGTAGCGAGTTTGACTTTGAGTTTGGCACGGAGTGCCTGCACTTGGCCCTGCAGTACAGCGGCACCAATGCCAAGCTCATCGAGGGACCACAGACACTGTGGAAAGTAAGAGATGATGTTTTCATTTTACTGGATCTCAATGCGATTAATGTTGTCTTTTCTTATTTACAGATTAGTTATGAGCATTAAGTGGACATTCTTTTGTTTGTTTTGCTTCTGTTGCTCCTGTGCAGGTGACATACAAAAGAGATTTGGCAGCAGCAGAGTGTGTTATCAAAGGTATTTCTTTTTGAATTACAATTTTTTAAAGTACTTAAAGTACAATTTGGGATTAACATTTAGTTTTAAAAACACACTGGCACGAAGTATTGTTAAACTTTAGAAATATTACTTTGTAGTAAGCAAACAATGTCAAATCATGATTCAGGCATGTTACATTAAACAAAAAACTACGCAGAGCGTACAATACACCGACAGTACTGTTCTAAAGTCAGAGACCACCCCTCATTTATGGAAACAACAGTAGTTTCCAAAACTGGAGTTCAAAAAATTATTAAAAGATGTTAAGAAAATGGGACTTCCAACAACCATGCAAGACCTGATGGATCACCAAAACTGAATAAATGTTTTTTTCTTCTTTGAGAGATCAGGCTCAGCTCTTCAGATCTGAAAAAAAAATCCATAGTTATTTGCATCCATCTTTCAACTGTGAGAAGAGAACTCAAGGCTATGGATCTGTTACCTAGAAAAGGGAATGTACTAAAGAAAAGAAAATAAGAAAATTTGCAAAGCTAACAAAAAGGCTGCTGGTGTTTTCTGAACACTGGACGGACCACCCCCTGTCCTCAACATCACTGAAAATGTTGGTAACTTGGATTGTGAGAAGCAGACAATTTGCAATTTGCAATTTCTGAATGCAATGCATCTCTTGAAGAGAAGGGAAGCTGAAATAAATGCAAAGTGTGAGCACACTAAATACTGAAAATTGTGATATTATATTTAGCTTTCAATTTTATTTAAAATTCAAGTTTGCCACATTTTCCCTGATGCTGAAAAATAAATAACTTTAACTGAATGCCTGTTTTGACTGGAAATTAAATGAAGAGTAGACTTTTTGTGAAAAATTGATAGATATGCAACAATAGTCCCCACAAACAGCCCACTTGATTCTGTTCAGTCCACATCAGAGTATTGGAACTGCTGTGATAAATTATTTTTTCAAAAGGAGTTGTAAATGCACCTCATGTGCTTATTACTCAGGATGTCGGTGATATTTTACTGGAAAATCTCAGCGGTACCTTTGCTAGGCCTAAGGTTATAAGGTTTTTTTCACTGTTATATGATGGTTTAATTGTGTGTGCATATTTATGTGATTGTGTGGATTGATGCATTAAGGAAAATTTCCATTCTGTCACTTGCTCTCCTGGCTGTTCTGCCTGGGTATTACTTTATGCTTGGAGGGCAGCCCTGTAACATAATGCCAAACTAAGTTTAGAGTGGAAAAACAACAAATTCTTTAAAGACCCCATCCATGGAGTGCTCAGCTTAAGCTCATGGTTAATGACTTTCTCAGGTCAGCCTTTATGATGTTGGATCTTTGTCTGCATTTTTGAGTGAAGCAGTGCATCTATAGTTATGGTAAAAAATGATTAAAAAATCAAATTTAAGTGTTGTTGAGTTTTAAAAACTCTTCAGAGGTTTTCTTTATATTCTTATTTATTCTTTGTTTGCAGCCTGTGAAGAATATTTGTTCATTGTAACTATTGATGCAGTTACTTGGTGTACAATTCTGGGTGAAGTAATGAGGTGTAAAATAAATGAAGGGTTTAGTGATTTCTCCTTCACAATCTAAAAATCAACACACTGCTTTGCTAAAACAATAAATCAGATCTTTTTTGTCCAAAATTCATTTGCAGGTGTGTTGAGTGAAAGACTCTTATGTTCTTTATTATCTATTTTCAGAGACTCTCTCGCTGTCAGCATGCCTCATCTCAGGAACCATGGCAGAGACCGTTGAGCTGGCCAGCAAGCTCCAGAAAAACTTGGCAGCTCACAGCATGGTAGGTAATGAGAATGATTTTCATAATAAGTCATGAGATGATGATTATTGCCATAATGTCTTTTGGAATCGGCACAACTTCACCTCTCTGCTTAGCAAAAAATTGTTTCTGCTTGGGTGGGCTTGGTGTGTCAGACGTTCCGAGCCTAATGTCTACTTGGGTAAGCTTGGATCCCCCCTCCCCCACTCAGAAAATACACACACGCCACAAACTCTCTCCCCATGCTCTCACCTGCACCGCATGAAAAGTTGCAGATGGGGAGTCGCTATGGCAGTGCTTGCAGATGTAATGCTGAAATGGATATGACAACCTGCAAAACTGTGACCGCCCTGCCATTTGTTTTCTTTTAATCCTGGAGCCGGCCCAACTCATCTCAGGTCCCCACATTGTGGTCCTGGCTGTGGTTACCCTGGACAGCTCAGGAGATCCATCCTTTGAAGGCAGGCATTGACAAAGGGGAATATGACGTGCCTCGCCATGGTTCTACATGCTGAAAGTCCTTCCTCCTTTGTAGCTGTGCCAAGATCTAAATCATACAGTGCCAAGTGTCCTCATTTTGGTAGTATTTCGAGCTTGGAGACACCACAAGTCCATCTTCACCTGTTTTGACTGATTGTCCCCAGAAGTGAGTTGTCATTCAGGTGGCAGTTTACATGTTATCCTCCTTGTATGCTTGCATGTGACTTGATGCAGCCCTCTGCAGGACTCCAGGGAGATGAAAGAAAAGGAGGAAATGGTAGATGAGGGGCTAAGTTTGTAACCAAGCCATGTGCAAATCTAATCCACATTAGCAATGATACTCTCGCTGATACAGGACATCTGTGATACAAACCAGTTCCACGAGTGCAGGTGGTGTAGGCTCTGGGCAGGTGTTGTTTTGTGCCACATAGAGCTGAGGGCTAAGGGAAAAGATAACGGCAATCCTTTTAGCAAGATCTAATAATAATGGTCTTGGATACAGAGGGTGCCATGTGAAACTGCCTCTGGGGAAATGCGCAGTAGCTGTTGAAAGGTACTGTTTTTGACATTTGATGTAATGTGTCAGGGCAATTGGAGGTTCTCTACATTCTAACCCAGTGGACTAAATCCAATTGTTTTATCCATGCTTCACCCACAGATACTTTCATTCATAGTGAGAGTTACAGGGTTGGACAGGCTTTATAGAATGTTGGCAATATCGCATCAACTTAATGAGAAATTGGAGTGCACAGATAATTTTTATGAAAATACTGTGTTAATAATGTCATGATTTTTTTATATGTATGTGTATGAAATGTTCATGGTCTAACACTGAATATACATTACAGCAAAGTAAAAAAAAATATTTTATTTATAGTTTATATTACATTAGATTACATTAGTCTTGATGGAAGACCTGTTTATTTACTACCACGGGGAAAATGGTAAGTTAGCCTGGTAAGTTTCTCCATTAAGACTTAGCTTGTTTGAAGCATATGGAGGCATGCTAGCATATTGGTGAATTAATTGTTGTGGTTTCCAGTCTGCTTCGTTTCAGTTACCTATGCCAACACAGCCCGGTACTGGACCCACACAAATTATTATTGACCATCAATTTGTAATCCAAAATATGACTTTTTCTGGAAAATTTAAATGATTATCTAAAAAGCCTCTCTAGAATTTACTATTCCATCGTTTGTACAGTTGATTGAGTGGATATAAAACGGATGTATTCAGCGGCCCTGTAATCGTTACCAGTGTTTCCAATGTTTGTGTCATTTCTTGAGGGCAAACAGCAGGCCTTACGTCCATTCACTTAGCATTTTGCAAGAAAAGCTGTAACAGCTCATGTTCAGTCCATAATTAAAAGACGTTTCATACTGAACCCGGTTTAGATCAGCTCGGAAAATTTAATCTCATGGCTCTACACTCCAGGTTTTAATGTTTTTGTTTTATTTGAAGCCATGGTTGGTTACTTTTCAGCAGCATTAAAGTGCCCACATGTGTTTCCTGTAACTGTTTCTTATTTCCTATTTACTCTGTTCTTTCACCATTGATATTGGTCAAGCTTGTGTCAATCACAGATCACACTTGTTTATTTCTGTTTATTTCATCTCTGTGGGGGAGGTTTGACACGATTAGATTCAGACAATGTACTGAGTAATATTATGTTTATGTTGAAATAAAATGTAAGAAAGATTGTGCTCATGATTCATATGCTGAGCATGTGTTCATAGGCGAAGAGCATATGTTTTAAAATACTCTTTTGAGACTCATTTAATAGTGTGATTTACAATTGAAGACTGATAATTGCCTATTAGGAACTGAGTAATTGTCAATTAGTTAACATTACAGGACTGTCTTTTGGTTACTCAATGCTTATTGTTTTGTGTTTTGCAGACATTGGATCTCCATCCATTTGTGAAGGGAAATGATGAGTTGCTGTCAAAGACCAGGAACTTCATCCAGATATCTGTATGTATATTCCACTTTGTGCTATATGCCAAAATTATAAAGACTGCACACAGGTTATTGCGTTAGCTGAAAAAAAGTAATTAGACATTAGACTTCTGAAGTAATGTTGCAACTAAGAGCGAAGCCTGTCTTATTATTAACACGTTTTATTGAGCTGTGCTCTTTTTATAGGCCAGAAGGGAAAGTTTGTCTGAAATCACAGAGATGGTCAAGGTTTTGGAGGAGATGAACCATGCCCTTTTGTATCCAGTGGTTATTATATGGGTATGTGTGTATTTGTCATGTTGGCTTTGTCTGTGCCAATAATTACTAAACACAAATAATTGATTTAATTTATTTGGTTAAACAGGGTTTAACCAGTTTATTGTACATTATTTAATTGATTTTATACAGTACTGTGCAAAAGTCAAAAGCCACCTTTCATTTATAAAATTTCCAGTTTAGGGTGCTATCTAGTAGAGTGGGCAGGATGACAGAAACATGCAGTACTGACCCATGATATGCTTAGAAAAGCATATTGTGACATATTCTGATGTATTTTATCACGCTAAGTGTTGTGATGTAACCCAGCCCTAATATTAAGTACAATTTCTTTTTTCTTTTTTTTTAAGGTTATTTTTATGGAGTTTAAGGATGTCTAAGTAAAAAAGGAAAAAAAAATGAGAGCAAGATTTTGGGTGGACAAACTAAAACTGAAATGATTGTTATATTTAGTTGTTAAAGCTCTGTGTTTAACAGAAAATAACATATGTTTTCTGCTTTTTTCCTGATGCAGAAAGATGGATAACTTGTACTCAATTGGCATTTTTGACTGGAAGTTAAATAAAGAAAGAGTGGTCTCTGACCTTTGCATTGTACTCTATATTACTGTTTCTTTTGCTCATCTTACTCTTAGCATGCTAGCCAGTAAAATGCATGCAGTGCTGTTAGATTTTACATTCTTAAAGGCATTTGAATGAGAAGAGTATATATGAATACAGGTTTTTAAGCATGAGAAAGACCGAAAGTATTTTCTTGTAATTCAAATATGGAGGTAGCGTTTGTTGATGAAGCCACCATGTATGGACCTCTTTCACATAACTGTGTTGCACAGTTGACCATTAAACCCCTGCAAACACTGGTGGAGCTGTTTACTAAAACAAGACTAGCTACACTTGTGTTGAAATTTCACAACTTAAAGTGACTTTTTATATTACCTTAGTGTATACCTGCAACAAAAATATTAAAAGTGCATGACCGCTAATCCATGATGGACATGTACTGAAGGTAATTGTAACTTCTGACTGAACTTTTTATTCCATTTGGAGCCAAATGGCAGCAGCAGGAGTTGGAAAAACTTTGGACAGTCTGCATGTTGGTCGTTTTCCAGTATGTCTACTGCAAAACAAATCTGTCTTAATCATGATAAATGTCATCCCAGTGCGACTTGATAAACCCTCAGCATGATTTGTGAAAGAAATCCTAGCTTCTCAAACATATTTTGAAAACACACTCCTGTGATCATAAGGCTCAACGCCAGTGCAGCCAGTGTTTCAGAAAGGAAGTGTTGGCGTTCCCATTATAGCTTTATCTAAAACCCAGGTGGAGGTGAACCCTCTTTCACTGTGATGGCACCTAGTTATCTTCACATGAACCCTGTATGCTTAAGATATAGTCCATACCTATATTATAGTTTTGTTTTTGATTATAACACAAAGTTATCTGAATCTTTAAGGTAATGTATTTATATACTTTAATCCTCCATCTGCTGCTTGCCATTTATTGCATTCCACTTTAGGGTAAGGCGTGTTAATCAAGTTTTCTTTGCAAAGTCACTTTGCTCACAAGAGCTCACTTTTTTCTTGCATTTTATTTTTTCCCCTGATGTCAACATAGGACATATAAACGTTATGTGCAAAAAACAGTCATTTTTACTTGAACATTTTCCAAACTCTCGTCATCTCTTTGAATTAAACAGACTGCTTATGTTATTGTGCCATATTAAGACTGATGTATATAAATTAGCTCTGTTCTGATTGACTGTCCTGCATTGTAGCCATTTGTAAATCCATCTGGGCTGAAACACTTTTTATAGCTTCAGCTTGAATGGACAGTGGTAAACTGCAGTAGCCTAAATAGAAAGATACATTTGTAAGTATATTGGTTTTCATCATATCACAAAAACGAACAGGTTTCTTAGTTTTCAAATGTGGACTGTAACTGTTTACAAACTACATTTGACTCTTTAAATGTTTTAATAAAAAAATGAGAAACGTCTGTTTTCCATTGCTTGGGCCTTAGCGGTTAGTTTCATGGTAATGCAAAGAACACAGTTGATAATACTTTTGTTTCATTTGAGGGTTTTCCGTGTCATGAGATTCGGGTTTAATTTGTCGTTTGTCAGCTTTTGTTGTAATCTGTCATCTTCCATCATTTCTCAGTACAACATGAGCTCTGTGATGAATGCACTCCAAATTCATGGAAAATGAAATGGTAGTTAATTGACAGTATGCTTATAGTCCGCCTATGTCAACAGCGCATTTTGTTCGAAATGGAGTTGCAGTAAAAGCTCCAGTGTTTTTAATTGCCTACTTTGAAGTTTTTTTGCCATTTACACAAGCACCAAGTTTCTGAATAAACAGAGAATACTGCAAGATGGATTATGTTTTAGAGACAGCAGCAGCTAATTTGAAATCTGTGTCAGTGGAAATACGTGCTAACATGCATCTTTTCACGCCCAACACCTGGAACTAACTGGCTTGTTGAATTACCAGATACTAAATGTCTTTTTAATAATGCAGGCTTTGTGTTTATTATTCCACATATAAGTGTTTATGGCATGGTGGTCTCTTTTGTTGAGAGATGTTTTATGCTTCTCAATTTTATGTTTATAGGTTCATTTATGCATGTCAGAAGAGCCATTCCATAGACAAAACCCTGATGAGCTGAGTTCCATCATGGACATCTCCATGAAAGCCAAACAGAGGAATATATTACTCTACGGTATTGAGGTTATTCACTCAAAGGTAGGTCTCCAGATGTTATTAATTATATGTAAATCACATGAGTTAAATTATTTATATTACACTTATATATTAAAGCACTCAAAACATGAGAAATGATCTAACTGTTGTTACATTGCTGGACTTTTAAAGATTAAATGGCCATGTTGTTATGCATGGGAATGTTCATATCACAAAACAGCTGGGAGCTGTTGGAGATTACCTAGGTGTCTTTTGACAGAGCCAGAGTTGGCCAGAATGTAAGTCTATGAACCACAGAGATTATATGGATTCCCAATTAGTAAGCCGTTCTGCTGCATGTGTCTTACACTGACGTCAAAGCATTGTGTAATTAAAAACGCTGCACCCTACATTCGTCATCCGGAGGCCCGAGAGGTTCCCCTTCCACATGTGAGTTTGATTCGCCTCCTTGTAGCATGACCCTTCTTCACGATGCAGAGCATTCCAGAGTTCAGGGTCGTGTCATCTGAAGCGATATTGTAATTCGGCTCTTCCAGCTGCAATCTCTTTTAGGCAAGGGAGTGGACGGAGATGATGTGTGTTCAGCATGATAAAATGCTTATCATTATGAGATAACGAAAGTGTATAAATCATTCTTGTGGACCCAGCGATAATGAGTATAATTCCTCCCAGATGCTTCTTATTCATATTTTTCAAAAGAACTGCCAAGACACTTTTGCGAGCTTCGACCTCATGTCCAGCTAGGTCCGTATTAATTTACGGTTTCATAATTTGGAGGCCATGAGTCTTTATCCTGGATGTATTATTATACACCACATTTATTTGTGAAGCAGTGCACTGAGTGTTGTTGCTGTGACTCACTGTTGTAAACTGTGCTCTGAAATGATTATGACAAGCACAGAGGTTATGAAATGGCAGGCAGCAAGACAGTTGAAGAATGTTTCATTGGAGCCGTTAAAAGACAGATTTTTTTTTTTTTTTACACAACCAAATGTTTATGTGGTGGGGTCTCCACTCCTGCAAAAGGATTATTATTTTAAAAAACACTGGTATTTGATAAAGATCAGTAAACATTTTATTATAAATAAAGTTTCAAATGTCTTTTTAAAACATCTTGCTTTTTTAATCTGGGACATCCTTGTTTTTGCCGTTTCCTATTAGTAAAATGAAGCTTCTGTCATGTCCTATTTCCTTCAAGGCCAAGATATGTTTGCTATTGCCTCTAGCTGCTGATGTATTTCATTATCCCACTGCTTTTTCAACAAATTCTGCTTGGCGAGTTGTATATAATTTGACAGATTCACTCAGCACTTCAGTGGGTCTCTTTCTGCTAAACCTAAAGAGACCTCATTGTGCTGTGAGGGAAGGTCTCATAACAGATTTAGCTCAAGAGTTATAATTGAATTCAACTTGTCCTGCCACCCCTCCTTGCCTTCATCTGTAATCAGTGATCATTGTATGGTAGGAAACACCATATTAGGTCTTGTCTGGCCCTTCCATGTACAATATGGGATCCTAAATGTGTTAGAACTTCACATTTGCTGATCTTGCTAACAAAAATTACTCTTTAAAGGTGAATTCCACCATTTTTAAAATTTCTTTGTAATTTATAATACCAGTCTTAAAAAGGTTGAAACATTAGGTAAAATGCAAATAAAAACAGAAAGCTATGATTTTTAAATTCACTTTGACCTGTATTTGAATGAAAACAGTGCAAAGACAAGATAATTGATGTTTTGCCTTATCACCTTCATTGTTTTTTGTAAATATGCACTCATTCTGAAATTGTTGCCTGCAGCACATTCCAAAAAAGTTTGCACAGTGTCAGTTTAAAACTATAAATGTTGCTTAAATGTTCAAAAAACGTCTTTTTAACAGGTGGTGCAATCATGCTTGGGTATAAAAGGGGCATTAAGGAAAGGTCTAGTCTTCTATGAGCAAGAATGTGTCAGGGTTCACCACTTTAGCCAAAAAATACAACCTCTTAAGAATAAGGTTCCCCAGTGAAGGTTGCAGAGATTTTTGGTATTTCACCCTCTGCAAAGCATAATAACAAAAGACTCAGGGAATCCAGAGAAATCTCTGTGTAAAGAGCAAGGCCAAAAATCACTAAATGCCTGTGACTGTCAAACTCTTAGGACCACATGGGCTCAGGAATACTTTGACAAACCGTTGTCAGTAAAAATCATCCATTGCTGCATCTACAAATGCAAGTTAAGACACACACAGTGGACACACAGTTATGCACAGTGGAAATCATATGTCCTCAAAGAATACAGAAGCGGTGCCAACTGTCTGGGCTCAAGCTCATCTGAAATGGACTGATTCACAGTAGTAACGTATTGTAATGTGATGTGTCAACCTTTCAGATCATTTATAGAAATAATGGATGCTGTGATCTCTGGGCCAAGAAGAAAAAAGACATGCCGATTGTTTCAAATGCTTTCAAATGCCAGCATCTGTCATGGTATGGGGAATATAAGTGGGTAACTTGAACATCTGTGAAAGCACCAATAATGCTGAACCCATTTTAAAGCAACATACACTATATTTCCAAAGGTATTCACTCCTCTGCCTTCACACGCCTATGAACTTGAGTGACATCCCATTCTTAATCCATAGGGTTTAATATGATGTCTGCCCACCCTTTACAGCTATAACAGCTTCAATTTTTCTGGCAAGGCTTTCAATAAGGTTTAAGAGTGTGTTTATGGGAACTTTTGACCAATCTTCCAAAAGTGCATTTTTGAGGTCAGACACTGATGTTGGACGAGAAGGCCTGGCTTGCAGTCTGTTCTGAAGGCTGGGCTTGCAGGTGTTCTGTTGAGTTGAGGTCAGGACTCTGTATAGGCCAGTGAAGTTCTTCCACACCAAACTAGCTCACCAATGTCTTTATGCCCCTTGCTTTGTGTGCTGGTTTGCAGTCATGTTGGAACAGGAAGGGATCGTCCCCAAACTGTTCCCACAAAGTTGGGAGCATGAAATTGTCCAAAATCTCTTGGTCTGCTGAAGCATTAAGAGTTCCTTTCACTTGAACTAAAGGGCTGAGCCCAACTCCTGAAAAACAACCCCACACCATAATCCCCCCTCCACCAAACTTTACTCTTGGCACAGTGCAGTCAGACAAGTACTGTTCTCCTGGCAACTGCCAAACACAGACTCGTCCATTGGATTGCCAGACGGAGAAGCATGATTAGTCACTCCAGAGAACACGTCTCCACTGCTCTAAAGTCCAGTGGTGGTGCTTTACACCACTGCATTCACTGGTTTGCTTTGCGTTTAGTGATGTAAGGTTTGGATGCAGATGCTCGGCCATGGAAACCCATTCCATGAAGCTCTCTACACACTGTTCTTGAGCTAATCTGAAGACCACATGAGGTTTGGAGGTCTGTAGCAATTGACTGTTGCACAGGTGGCATCCTATCATGGTACCATGTTGGAATTCACTGAGCTCCTGAGAGCGACCCATTCTTTCACAAATGTTTATAGAAACAGTCTGCATGCCTAAGTGCTTGGTTTTATACACTGTGGCCATGGAAGTGATTAGAACAGCTGAATTCAATGATTTGCATGAGTGAATGAATACTTTTGGAAATGTAGTGTATGCTGCCTTCTTGACAGCATCTTTGTCAGGGACGTCCATGCTTATTTCAGCATGACACCACCAAGCCACATTCTGCATGTTCTGCACAATAGCAAGAGTGCAGGTGCTAGACTGACCTGCCTGTCTTCAGCTGAAAATATGTAGCATGTTATTAAGCTCAGAATATGAAACAAAGCTCTGAATGCTTGCACAGCTAAAGATTTATATAACAGAAGAATGGCAAAACATTGTTTTCAAGACTGAATCAGTTTGTCTTCAGTATCCAAACAGTTATTAGGTGTTGTGGAAGGAAAGATGATATAACACATTGGTACACATGCTCCCATCCCCACCTTTTGGAACCTGTTGCAGGCAATACATTTTGAATTAAATTTACTAAAAATCAACAAAGGTAAATCATAAAATATTATGTTTTGTATCATTTTTAGTTTAAAATAGGGCAAACAAAATGTACTAATCACTGCTTTCTTTTTTTATTGTAATTTCACATACTGTCTCTTTTTTGGAATCGGGCTTGTAATGGTTGAAATGTAAACCAAATCAGTCACAGAGTTTTGATGTGAAATGATGCACAGATGTAGTGATTGTGGGGATGCAAGTAAAGGACAGGAATGGGACCCACTGGATGCACATTTTTAAAATAATTGAGTTTCTGGGCTCCTGAATGATATCATCTTACTCTGTGGCAGATAATTTTGCTTGTTTTAAATAGTAATGTGTAAAACAAACTAAATTATCTGCCAGTATAGTGAGATCATTTGTCACAAAGTAATCCACAAATAAAGAAATGAGTAGTGAGAATACTTTACTTTATTTACTTTACTTCCAGGAAGTAAAAAGTAACATAATCCTATTACATTTTGAGAGAAGTAAGTACTAACTTGGAGCAGTTTCCCTGCTGAACTTGCATGGCTTCATTTGATTTTCCTTCTCAACACCCAGAAATTACAAGGACAAACCTCCTCTTCATAATGTAGATTATCACTTAAATGCCTTGTTCAACCCAGTCTATTGGTTGTGTCATCATGTAATTTAGAATAGTCTATTTTAACCATGGCCGGAGGTGGAGCTGCACTTAAGTCACTAAAAATGATTGTAAAAATAGCTATTTTTAAAATGTGTATTAATATTTCAGAATGTTATTTATCAGTTTGTACAGTGCCTAATTTTTATTTTCAATGGCCCTTAGCTTCAGTGGAGTTAAACTAAAATGTCTGGTTCCCAGGACCACTGTAGCAAACAGTTCTGACACTGTAGGTTTCACTAGAATTGCACATTTTATATCAAACCACAGAATTTCCTGAAAACAGGAGAATTCCCCATTAATGACCCGTCCATTGAGAGGTTCTTTAAGACCAGAGCACTCCAATGGGGCAAACGCAAACAAACACAAACATTCTCAAGTTGGCAGTTGTCTTGTTCAGAAAAAGAGCTACCAAATAAAACATTCTAGTGCCTTTAAACAATCAAACAGGAGTGTGGCACACCAGCCAAAGTTTCTGTTTGTTTGTGTTTATCTGGTTGCTGTACTGTAGCTTTTTGGGAACCAGAAGAGGTTTCGCTGTGACATCGCTCTAAAGAATCCTTTGTTTTTAAGAGTGTCAAACTTGTATTGTTTTATTTTACAGTTAAAGTATGCACCTCAGTTTTTGTGGAAATCTTATGAAATTGAACCGACTACAAACATAACATCCAAGTCCAGGGTTCATACCACTGTGTTATGAAGATGATCAGATGGTGTGAGTAAGACGATTTTTGACCCGATCAATGTTTCCAACAGTGACAGGAAGTGTCACCGGATCCCTGTTGCGCTGGGCCTCGGTGACCTGTCACTCGCTGAAAAGGCTTGTCACGATGATATATGGACCCACTAATCCCTTCAGTGAGAGCCCTGCTGTTTACCCTCCCTCCGCTTCCTTCTCCTCAAAGAGCCTGGCCAAGGAATCCTAAACCTGAGAGGAGATTAGCTGCTCCTTAAAAAAGAGAGAATAAGGGAGACTCTAGAGAGCCATTCTCTTACCTGCTCAGATCCACCACTGAATGGCAGGTTGTGAAATAGGACACTTGGAAAGTGGAGTCTTTTCACAGGAATTTGGCGCATCCTGAGTTCTATATTGCATTCTCCCATTCTCCCAAGATCCTTTAGGTAGTCTCTACTGTAACCTTCATCCTTTGTATACGAGAGCTACACTATATAGGCCTGCATTTCATGAATTCCTGCAAAACCTATTCTATTCTACACATACATACACCCCCCGCCCCCCAACAGTACATTGCAAAGGGTTAGAAACTTGAGAAAATGACTTTAAATGATTTTAAAATGCTGTTTATGTGGTCATTAAGTGTTTATTTGCTGAGCAATAAGCAATAACATTAGAATTAACACATAATGTTACATTAATAACACAAACAGTAAGTAGTGATTATACATATCAGTTTGTCCTTTTAACCATTTCAAAATCTCTCTTTATGCTTGCCCAGTATTATTTGTAGTTATCATTCAGTACTTAGTTTGGCTCAATCGGTGCTTCATTATGTTAAATTGAGAGTGCTGGTGATGTAAAAGAACAAATCCATGTGATGGAGCATCCAAGAGACATCTGTAAAATTGTTCTTCAAACTAGCTCAGAAGATAGCAACTGCTTTTTTGAAAATAAGAGATTCCTATTACTTTTTACAGTGTTTATGCTGTACTGGTGTTTATTCTAATATGGCATTTTTACAAGCAAAACAATCTCACTGCCAAGATTAATCCTTTAAACAATGTATTTAGGTGCCAAAGACTTTTGTACAGTGCTATATATACAGTCTGTGCAAAAGTCAGAGGCTACCCATTTATTTATGTTCCACTTAAAATGTCCATTAATTACATGTTATTCATTTTTTTGTTGCTGGAGGGAGAAAAAAAGCAGAAAACATATTGAACATAAATTTACACAGAACTTACACGTTAACTAACTAACTAACTATCTAACTCACTGACTGACTATTTTACTTTTTAGTGTGTCCACTAAATAGTGGAAATCAAAGAAATCTGCAGAGCTGTTTATCCACAAAGTTCAGGCTTAGAAGTTGGTTGCAGTTTCTGTTGCTTATGATCCAAGTATTCCCAAATACACGGATGTTGAGGTCAGGACTGTAGAGTGACCAGACCATTGTTGTGAGAACATCAGCAGTTTCTTTGTTTGATTTCCAGTTTTTCTTTTTTTCTTGTCTACTTCCTTTTCTCAGCGGATTCTTGACAGTTGCACTTCATTTTAGACTCATTTAGACTATTTTTTCAGGTGTGAAGCAAGAAGTAGAGCTTAATTTTTTTTTTGGTCTCACTATGATCAAAACTTTAAATACAGTTGAAACTTTAATTAAAGTTAAATCTGCTGACAACAGTTTTGGTGGTCTAACAGGTCTTGCAGTCTCATTAGGAGTCAATTTTTTCCTACATTATCTAATAAATTTAGTATTTAAACTGCTGCTTTTCCACTTATTTGTTAGCTACTGAAAAATTAATAACTTATTATGACTGATGCTGTTACACTTTTGAAGTGCTGCAGTGAGTAATGTTTGATTATTTGAGCTTGAGCAAAAAAGTCATTTAAATTTAAGACAATGTCTATGTACGCCAGTGCCAGAATATAAAGAGCATATGTGTCTAAGAAAACAAAACAAGCTCATTTTATCACATCGGTCAATGGAACGCGTTCCATATCACATCAATCAAATGAAAAATACACATGGTTTCTCCTCAAGGCATACTTGTGGGACACTCTTTTCTGCCTTAGATCATTAAAGCATAATTGATCTGATTTACAGTCAAGTGGTCATCATTCATACCCAAAATATTTCCACTCTGTACCGATGCCTAGTTGTTGCACGTTTGTTTTCCATCAAGTGGAAAAGCCAGATAAGTCTCTCTAAAGGCCTGATACATCTGCACTGACAGTTCCAGAATCAGCCTACTGTTCCCTGATGTATTAACATAGTGTTAGAGGGAAAAGCCACAGGAGATCACAGGAGACTGTGGCGACTCATGCTGGATATCACGAGCGATCTTTTTACGCCTGGAGTGCTCCAGATGTGTGCTGGCATGTGCAAATGTGAGCAGGCAGGGGAAAAATGTAACTCATTGAACCACTGTTTACCCAGCTTTGATTTAGCAGATTACACAAAAACCATGGATGGGCTGTCCGAGCAACTTTCACGAATACTCGTGCTTAGTCTCGTTGTGAGACAACATTCCGACCTGGAATAATCACAAACAAAAGATAAGTTCTTATGGAAGACATGAATACTTACTAGGTCCTCTGAATTGGTTTGTAAACATTCAATCAGCAAAAGAACACTGTGGTGCACTTTGTACGTGCAGCCTACGTTCTGGGAGCACTTGTTTTAAATTTGTGCCGACCACCCACTGTCATGCGCTGAACATCCAGTTGTTGGTAATCTTGTATTAAGTTTTCAGCATTTAGCATGAGGCTTGGTTAAGGGTCTTCAGAACAGGCTTCACCCTCATCAGTCTCCTTACTCTATATCCCTGTGCTCAATTTTAGATATTTTTATTGTTTTAATAATTTTCTTTTCTATAGTATTAAAATACTCACCTGCCAGGTTCCTGGGTGAGTAGTTCAAGTGCACTTCATTCAGGTTACAATTGCTTTTATGTTTTAAATAACTAATCCTATTACATGTAATCAAGTAGTTGGATGCTCTTCAAACCAGCTGCATATATGCAGCTGTTCATATATGCAGCTGTTCAGTTTGTAATCACTTGTCATATTCATAATTAGTGCTGTTATACAATAACTTTTGCAAAGCAGTACTATAAGCTAAATATGTTTCATTCAATATATGAATTTTTGTTGTTTTTAAGGTTTAAGAATCTTCAAAAGGTTATTAAATTATAAATATTTTGTGATGATCTGTTGTTAGTAATTTCTTAGTAAGTTCCCTTAAGATTTGGTCACTGTATTTAAAATATAATGCATTCGGGGTGTGAGTTTTAGTATAACATTATTTTTGGTTTTTATAGCTTTCTCAGTCATTATGGAGTGATATACTTGCATATTCTCTATTCATATTCTAAATATAATAGAATCAATTTAGCAGACAGGTTTTAAATGATTGAAAAACGCTGTGTATGTTGTAAACACATCTTGTAGTTTAATTCATTAGTATGGCCTCTGATGCTGTTTGCCAAGATTTGACCTGGGCTCTGAAACCACTCATCTGATTTTTGACTCAAGCATAGATCTATTAGTTCACCATGTGTTAGATATGTGCTTTCCATTTGGACCTTGTTGTAGTATTTTGGAATATTCGTTGAGAGTATTATGTACTGACCATCTCCACATTCCCACATGTTCACTTCCGCTTGTCTGTTAATCACAGTTGTTTAGTCTAGGTTGCAGGCTTGTTTTGACAGCCGTGTAAAATGCGAAGTCTGTCACCAGTTTTTTTGTCTAAGGCTGTGATAAAATACCTAACAGTTTTTCTTCCTGAGTTAAGGTGCTCTGCTGCTGCATGGAGAGCTGTGAGGGATGCTTTTTGGTGCTATTTCAAAAGTTTAGTCACTTAAGGAAATAATATACATGACCCTGTTTGACTGCTAATGTGCCGTGTGTATACATGTCATGTATGTTGCCAGTGGTTCATTGAGGGTGTAATAACTATGGAAGTTTTGTTTCTCCATGAGGGCTTTGGGATGTCATAACACATATTTTCACCGTCCCTTCAGCCCAGCAAATGTAAGAGAGGGTTGTAGTCATTGTTTGTAAGTGTGTCTGTCGCCAAGTCGTACAAACACAGTAATCACTCACTTGTTCAAATAGAAACGCATTCACTTGTAAGGCAACAAAAGCTTCCTGTATTTTCTTAGCTCCGGTGCAGTGTATGTGCCTGATTATGTCTAAGGAGCTCTAGGTAAAAAAGAAGAGGATATGGACCCAGACAGCACAGACAGGGCATTGTAGAATCCTGTTTAGTTAGACGTGGTGAACTCTATAGATAGCCATGTTCTATTCAAGCAGAAGGCGGAAATTTGCCTTATCACGTTTTTTTCTTGCTTTACCTTAGTTTATCTGAGCTGCTCATGAATCAACATTGTGGAGAGCAGGGCTTGAATAGAAATATAAAAGTGCTGGCAAGTTTGAGAAGCACACACAAAAGAAGTCAAACAATCCAGGATCTTTTTATATGAGGTGAGAGTGATTAGGGATGACAGGGTCATCATAAGTACAGGTATATATTTAGACACCGTTCCACACAAGTATTATTCTTTGGATAAATAAAAAAGATTTTTTTTTTTTTTCAAAAAAAAAGGGAAATTAGGCTATACATATAGGTATATAGGCTATACCTGCTAATTAAGCGATTATACGGTGTGGTAAAGTCTTTTTCTGCTTTTCTGTTCCTTAAGCAAGGTTCTAGGGCTAGATTCAGATTAAACTTGCTATGAAAATAGAACTGATTATTTATATGGCCAGATTAAGTAAACAAGCTAAGACAACACTGCCCTTTGTCCCATAGCTCTACTTTCAGTGCTGTCTTACTAGAATAGAATAGCACAGTCATAAAGGCAATCAATACCTGGTTTTGAAAAAAAAACCTTACTTCACTCTTACATCAAAGATTGCCTGTTAATCTACATGTCAACCCTGTGTTAACCTTACTGCTGAGACAGATTTGAGTCCATCTATAAGGAAAGTACCCTCTTAAATACATGGCACTACACCAAGGACTACAGTGGGGTTTAGGCCCATATCAAATCTCTAGAGCTGTCAGTAAATGGGCTTGAAATCTCTGTCATGGTCTTACCCTCCAGCTACTGCCCACTGAATGGGTTGGAGATGGGGTGGGGGTAGTCTGTACCCAGCACTATCATAATACCCTAAAAGAAATACACTGTCAGAGAAAGAAACATAATACTGGTTAGCCAGAGACATGACTGCTTTTAAGTCTATTGTGGCTCCTGTTCTTATGATATAGTGCAGTGGTATTGGGAGAAGTGCAGTGAGAAGTTGTTTTGCAGTTTTTCTTGCAGGTCACATACCATCATGAGTTCAGCTTCTAGACATCAACCATTTAACTATGGCTGATGTAAGTAGTGATTGTCCTTTTAGTAACAGTAAGTTGTTTTTGAGGCTTGCTTGACATTGTGTCTTGGTAACAGTGCAGTATATTCAGTTGTATTGCAGTGTATTATACTGTATTGTTGTATTGTGACCAGCATGTTAGCTTGTAGCTTTTGTGTTAGTTTGGCACAAATGCTTGTAGGGTGCTAGATCTGGACATTATAAGGCGTAGCTTTCGTTTCAAATACAATACTTTTAAATGTTTAATGCTCAAGTGAAGTGAAAATGGAAACATCAACATACGGCACATTTTTTCACATTTCTTGTTGAAAAATGTATCACATCTAGACACAATTGTATAGTATTGAATACATTTTAAAATATTACAAATCATTACATCCATATCCAGCACTAAACTACCTTCTGGTGGTACACTCTTATATTTAAAAGTGCTTAAGGGTTTGTTTGGAGCAATGCCATAGAACAACCATCTTTCAATAGATGGCTCTTTGAAGGAATGCTCTGGTGCTTTTCAACGTAATCTCTATCTGCCACATCCTTCCTTGTACTTAGTAAAAGAACAGAAAACCTGTTGACTCAAAACACACTTACAATAGAAGCATGGGCAGGTGCTGTAGCAGGTACCCAGTGTCTTCTTTTATGTGTTTTTTAAGTTAGCCTGTTTTTGTTGAAATTGCTGTCCATGGTAATCGAGTGCTACCAATGCTGCGGGTAGAGATTAAGTCGAGAAACGCTTTAAGGAACAACCCATTGAAAGGTCTTCTTTGATATTGCTTGAAGGAACCCTTGTGGTACCTTTATTTTTAAAGTGTTGTTAGAGACCGTTACTCAGTCACACTTGTGTTCCAGCCGTAAGTAATTTATGTAGATTCAGATTTGGAATATGTGAGCTGGTGGTGAACTCATTTAGTAGTGTCTCTCTCTTATTGATCTGACGCTTGCGCTGGGTATTAATGTTCTTCTTCCAGCTTTCCAGTGTAGCTGGTCTTAGGAGGTTGAAGGCCATTATAGCAGTGAAGCTGGCCGAGATTTAGGGAAAAAGAACAGCAGAGAAGCCGGGTAGCTGGCTGCAAAGAGGCTGATTTAACGTGACTGAGTGGTGCAAATTGTCACTGTTAAGTTCCTAATTGCTGAGGCTCCGTCTTCAAAGGAAGCGTTGGTGCGAGGCGGTGGTGGGTCGCTCCGTGCTGATGGAAAGGTTGATTGCAGCTGTGGAATTTTCAAGGACAGTTAGAGAAGGGCTGCTCACTGTGTGGTCTGTTGGCATCACCGGAGTCCTCTTTTCTTCTGTGATTTTTCCATTGTCAAAAAAAATCCAGTCTCGCTTACTGCCTCTTCCTTTTTTTAGTAATGAGTGTACAATGCCACATAATTCAAATGATGTATATCGTAATCCCCTACACAATAGATATGTCAATTAGCTTGTGTTTATCAGACCAGTCACTTATCTCAGTCCCGTCACTCATAAATCTTTCATCCTCTATTGGCCTGAAAGCCTGAAAGAGCAACAGCCAAATTTTGCTTTTTACAATTACACAACATTGACTCACCTTTTTACAATCACACCAGTAATAGAAACCTAAAATAAATGGAAAAGCAATACTTTACAGTCCAAATAGTAACCAAATATCCAGTAATGATCAAATTATTCTGATTTAAATAGTTTATGTTAAGCCATAACTGTCATTCAGTTACCACTATCCAGAAAGTAGTCAAGGGTAACACACAAATCTTTTTTATGTCTTTCTATTCTGAGAAAATGAGATGAGTCATAACTGCAAGTGGTCCAGAGTGGTGACCAAGTTATCTTCAGATGTGTTGTCCATTTACAGAATATTTGCGGTCAGTGGAGATATTAAAATGACGGGAGACAAATATCTGAAGGGACCTTTCAGTGAATACTCTTTATTAAGGAAGCTTTGATGTATTGCAGGATTTTGTAATGTGTAATGTGCAAAGGAAGCAACTGCATAGGCTTGGAGCTACATGGAGCACCACTGAATGTTTTATTCATCTCCTAAGCCTGGAAAAGACACTGAGAATCAGTGGAAAAGTCCTCTCACTTACAAACGACAAGGTCATTGCTTCTGATTAGATGGTTACTTTCAGAGAAGTCAGAATTCCAAGTGTTATATTTCCTCTTTCTTTTTATGTATGAGCCATAACAATAGTCCAGAATAGAGCTCATTAGCCAAGCCTCTCTCACTCCCCCTGGCCTGCTGTCAGTTCAGGGTGGAAATATGGCAGAGTGGGAGAGAGAGTGTGTTCTTCACACATCACTTCTTCTCCACCCAGCTCTGACTGATTTACAATGCGCTGAGTGTTCAGTGCTGGACCACTTCAGATCGGAGTGTTTTTAACCACCAGCATGCCTGTCTGACCTCTCTGTGGTTCAGGTTCACTTTTGAGGAAACCAGTGCAACCAGAAGAACAAGGAAAAAACTCACAAGAAAACCAGTGCAGAAATATGTTTTTTATTGGCCTGAAAATATTGTTAGATTGTGTTTATTGTAAAAAAAACAAAAACATCTTTTTAGTTGTAGAGCTGCACAAAGTTCAGTACTTTCTCAGTGCTGCAGTTTGGCAAACTGTTCTCTAAATTCCCAATATCCTAAATTTCAATACTTTCAGTTATTTATTTAAATAAGCTTGCACTAAATTGACATTTTATTTTACTCAAGTTTGAGTTTTGTATAGATTAAAACATTCAGTCCACCTGTTATTTATACAGTGAATGTCTTTACATGCATTTAATAATCCAATCATATTCTGATTTCTGCAGTTGTCTGATTGTTCAACTGGTCATGTAAACTGATATATAGAACATTGGTTCTGTATAGAGCCTTTTTGAAAATGGTTCTACATAGCACCAAAAATCAATTTTCTACTATTATAAGCTTGACATTATAACTATAGCAGAACTCTTTGATGCTATATAGAACCATTTTCTAAAAGGTTCAGTATAAAACCATATACAACACATTCACCATCAATCTGAAGAACCATTTCACAATACAAAGAACCCTTTAAGCCTGCAAATGATTCATGAGTATTCATGGTTCAAAATAGAACCATTGTCTTTACTGAAGAACCCTTGAAAAAACATCTTTTTCAAGAGTGTGGTAACTTTTAAAGGTCAAAATATGAACTAAAAGTACAAGTAGTAAATTAGTATTTTAAGTTAGTAATACATTGTTTTGGACATGTTGAACCTAATCTGACAATCTTGACATTTTTGGATTTGGTTTAGGAAACTAGCAGTTTCTTTGACGTTTTCATACGATATGTAATTTATATTCCACTGTCAGTATTCTACAGTGTATATTTCAGTATGGACATTTACAGACTTTCAATCTTTGATCCTCCTTGGTGATCTTTCACTGGTTTTCATGACTTGTCTTTTTTTCTTTCTTTCTTTTTTTTTTTTTAATTTGTGTTTTTCCAGTGTTGATGTCGTGTCACCCCAATAACAGAACTAACCACATGAACACTGTTGTATTTAGTTGTGGTTACACTTTTTTTAGCATTATAGACAAGGCTGAAAACATTTCTGTGCAAAGTATTTTCCACTGACCTCAGTAACACTTGGGTGGCTTTCTCCAGTTTTGTTTTTGATTCCCTGACTTAAATGCCCTGTGCACATATTGCAGAGCAAATTGCAACAAATTCTTTTGATAGTTTTATGTATGCATGTCTTATTTTCATACAAACACACTCTGATCAAATGGAGGGACTCCATAGGGAGTTGAGGGTTAACAGGCTTTTAAAACAACTGTGCCTGTTGACTGTGCACAGATGTATTGGCTTCAGACCATCTTTTTTTGGTTGTGTGCTTCTTACCATTAATTTATTAAGAGGAATAGTGACTTTGTCACATCCTTAAGAAAAACAGGAAACCTCTTTTAATCATTTCCATATCAGGGTTAAATGTAAATTTTAAAATTGTACTGCAGTTCATGGGAAGTACTGGGTTTGGGCACATCGTCAGATCATATTCAGATGTGCGTACAGAAAGTATTTATTTAGAAAGTGAGTGGTGATTCCTCTCCAGGCTTTCTAACAGACTCTTCTGCAGAGAGAAATAAGACATGTGTAATAAGACATGTCTTTTAAGTCATATAGAGTCTGATATAGATGCGTTTGTTAGTGACATAGTGCTGTTACAGTTGCCCAAGTAAATATCAGCTCAAAGAACCAGCAGTGATTAGCTGACAGTTTGCATGATGATAATGCATAAATTTAAATAAGAGACACGTAGGAGACAAGAGAATCTGAGCCTAATAAACTGATGCATTTATATTCTTTTTTGACATTGTGTCTTAAGTTGTTTAAATGTTGGCATTTTAAAAGCCCACCTTATTTTTAGTAAGATATTTGGAGTTATTTTCATGGTTTTTTAAGTCCATTATTAATATTTGACTTTCTTTGACTTGAATTATTCAAAGAGTTTCTCAAATAATCATTCAATTACTGAATTACTAATATAATCAGTTATGACAATCATACATTTCACTCTCGGCACATCTTTTCTACATTTCTTGTCACTACTTTATAAATGAAATGTTCTACGTCGTAGCATTTATTATGGTCTAAGCAGTTATTATGAAAACCATGACCAAACCACCAACTTCAAAACCAATAAAGTGTGTGGTCAGTAGCCCTTAGGAAGCCAGTAGTGCTGTGCTTTAAAGGGGCATTCTACCAATTTTTCTAAAATTGGTACATAATGTAAACAAATTAATTCAGAGCGGTTTGATGTGAAGTTAACCATCCTAGAGAAACTCTATAGTGTTCACAGCAGTGGTGACAGGAGCCAACTGTCCAGCTATGTAAAGACTACATGCAGAGCAAAATATTACCTAATGATTTTCAAGTGTTTTACCATTATGGACATAATATATAAAAACTTAAAGGACAAATGCAGCTTCATTGGTCATTTTGGATAAATAAAATGGCTTTATTTGTGTTGTAGACATTATGACCTCTGGTTTCTATCACCACTACTGTAAAAATGTCTGAGTCAGGTCAGTTTCCCTGCAGTTGTTGTTCATCCCTCCTCTCTTTTTTCTCATACTATATTTAATGCTGTTTTATCAAAGCTGTTTGCTTTTATGTGTGTGTTATTTTACCACTTGTGTTGAAAAGCATCCTTGAGTCTATGAATGGCATTCTGCATATTATAAGGAGTGTTTCAGCATGAACTGCTTGAATGAATCAGGAGACAGGCCAGCCAGTCAGAACAGATATCGTTTACATACACTATATTTCCAAAAGTATTCACTCACCCTTCCAAATTGTTAAGTCCAGCTGTTCAGATCACTTCCATGGCCACAAGTGTATAAAACCAAGCTTCTAGGCCTGCAGAGTGCTTCTACAAACATTTGTGAAAGAATGGGACGCTCTCAGCAGCTCAGTGAATTCCAGCGTGGAACCGTGATCGGAAGCCACCTGTGCAACAAGTCCAGTCGTGAAATTTTCTCGCTAATAAATATTCCACATTCAACTGTCAGTGGTGTTATAACAAAGTGGTAGCGATTCGGAATGACAGCAACTCAGTCACGAATTGTTAGGCCACATAAAATGACGGAGTGGGATCAGCGGAAGCTGAGGCACATAGTGCGCAGAGGTCATGCAAAGAGGCTGCAAGAGGTGGGCCGACATCATATTAAACCCTGTAGATTAAGAATGGGATGTCACTCAAGTTCATATGCATGTGAAGGCAGACAAGTGAATACTTTCAGCAATATAGGATATATCAATCTAGAAAACACAATAACAAAGGCAGCCTGATTAATTCCAAAGGATAAAGAGAGGTTGGAAAAGGTTATGTAAAAATGAGTTATGATAGTTTTAAGTATTTAAAATCACAAACGTCATAAGTGGACTTTAGAAAAAAAGAAAATGCAGGATACAGCCAATATGTGTGCAATATGTCATAAATAAAGATGTTTTTACAACCCAGTTAGTGTATAATGTTAGGAGTCAATGCTTTTGTATTAATATTGAAATATAAGTACCAGAAGTGGGATTTCTATCATGAGTCGCCAAAGTGTCATGCAATTGGAATTTATTTAAAATAAACCCTGACAGTATGATACAGTTTATTCCTGCGTGGAAGTGACTTGAAAGTAGTATGTCTGTTGAGTTCAAATGAACCTGAACAGGGAAAGTATTTTATGTGGAAACTCCTAATATTATATCCAAATGGATGTTCCATTCGATTTCTACGTTTTTCTTTTATTTCCACACACTAAACCAATTCAGGTGACAAATTAGAAGCTGAGAGACTTGGATGGACTTTATTTGTTGGATGCCCGTTAACAGCTGGTGCAAGGCACTAAAAGCTCTATAACTGGCCATTAAAAACATACATGCCACAGAAAAAGAGGCTAGACAAAAGGCACAAACGAAACACGAAACCAGAAGTCCACAACGGGTGGGCAGGCATTTGAAAGAAAGTGGAGCATGACTGACTAAACGAATAAAAGCTCTTTGGTGTCTAGTGTGCGGTCTTCTCTATGCTGCCTAATATCATGGCCTGTAAACTGTAAAGAATGCTGAGGAAGTATCAAATGAGACATCTTTTCCATGAAGGGCCTAAAACACTGTAGACACTGATCTTTCTCTGATGCTGTTTAGGCTAAATATTAAACATCTGTGTTGCTCAAATGAACCGGGCCAGATTATATAATAAACTTGATTATGGATCACTTGTTTTATTTGAACTGCTTTCTCACAGTGATTGGGGTGGTTCCTGTTGACTCCTTCAGGCATTCTCTAAGCTTGTGTGGTTATCTGAATCATGTGTTTCTTTTTCAGTGTTTTGTTCCTGAGTTTAACGTCTTAGTTAAAGGACCAAGCTTCGTAGAAGGGTTATTGTTAATATTTTGAACTAAAAAGCTAAAATTATGTGTTTATTGTTTCAGATTCCTGAGCTGTGGGAGAGGTCTGTAGAGAGACTGTCAGAGATCACAGCAGCTCTCATCAGAGACAGAAACCCTGCATTTACTGGACAATTGCTACAAGCCTGAGATAAACACATACAGACATGCATTACACATCAGTCATTCACTAAACCTGCACTACTATTTATCTGCACCATGCATTATCAAGCCCTCATACACTAAGACAAGTTGTTTAACAAGAAGTTTGGTTGTTTGTTTAAAATTGACGGAAGATTGTCTCTTATAGCAACTACATGGAAGTTAGGCTGGAGTTTAATCCTTTCAACTTTAGCCTTATTATTCCATTATTGATTGTAAAGGAATGAATCAGTGAAAAACTAACCTTTCTACTTTTCCTAGATGTCGGCAATCAGCCAAGACACCTTTCAATGCAACTTTTGCTCTTTAGTTTATTGCTACAAGTCTACAAGTCTAACGTTGCTAAAAATCATTAGAATTCAATAGTTACCCAAATCATTTCTAAAAAAAAAAAACATTCCCGAAACTTCTCTCAAACTGCATCCAGGTCCTCAATAAGGTCCCGTAGACTTGTCAATGTGGTTTAGGACGTGACTTACTGTTAAAGTTGTGCTGTGTCTACTCCCCTTCGCATGTTACACAGGCATAGGGAAACTGCATAATGTTTGTGATTTCTGTTGATTTCGCACAATGCTGCCTAAAATGAGTGCCTGCTGCGTTCGTGAAAACTGTAAAAATTGTTCACTTCTATAGCTTGTATAAGTCGCTCTGTGTCCTAAACCACATCATCAGTCTTTGTGACTTTAATGAAGACCTGGTTGCGGTTTCAGTGGGTTGAGAGAAGTTTTAGGGATCAATTAATAGAAAAGTGTTGGTGACTTTTGACTTCTAGTGTTTGTTAGTAATATTAGCCTCATAGCACTAGCACTAAACTAAAGAAGGAATGTTTGGACACCAAACACGTCTTGGCTGATTGTCCACATCTAGGATAAGTGGAAAAATGTGTAAATTGTTTTTTGGTGAACCATTCTTTTAAGGCTTATTGTGCAGTAACTGCTTTGAAACTGCTGTGTATGTTCTGTAGTCAGGGAAGTCAGGACCCATCAACAGGTCCATAGACATTGAGGTTTACCAGTGACTCACTGGTGACTCATTATTAAAACATGATTCATAAGTGGTAATGCGCCCTAGATATATCAGACTTGGTCAAAATCATGTTTTATGGTTTATGTATTATTCTTTGTGTTTTCCTTATAGCAACTGCAGTGCCCTGCAATGTGAATGCTGCAGTCTGGTCCAGTCTCAGTTCAGGGTGAAAGCATGAAAGACCCTGTTTTTAAGCAAATATTGCCCTCTTGTGGAATAGCATGAGAAATGTATCCCTCTTTGGCACATCACACTATTACCATTAGGGGCAGTATGGGCATAGAAAATAGAAAATCAGCAAAAATGGTGCATGTTTTGCTCAAACTTTAATATCACAATGAAGATGAAATATTTTCATGAAAATGTGTGACTGTAGTTTGAACTGAGTGTAGACCTTCCTGATCATCATCTTTGTGACTAACGTCAGGTACAAACTCACTACTCTTACCAGGTATAATCGTTTTGGAATAGTTTTGAAGCTTTATTTCTATGTTCTTATTTTCTCATGAAATTTAGTCATAGTTTAGTTTTTGTTACTTTTAAGAGGCCTGTTTTCCTTAATATATATATTTTATATTGTATACTTTGGTTTTAACCATCAGAGTACGCTACCCAGATTTGTAGCCTTTTATATACTGTAAGTTTCTAAGCAATCTTTTTTCTTAATTATCATGAGCAGTTGTGCATTAGTGTGAATCAAATGCCTGTTTACTAAGAAATGTCCACTTTTTAAATATTTTTATACTGCTTTAATTAACTTTAATGACTGATTATTCATGTAGTTTTCATTTTGATGTGCTTTATGATTGAATTTATGACAATTTATAAGAGGTTTTGATAGGATCAATTATACAGAATTACTTCTAATGGAGTGAATGCAATTTAAAAAAATGTTTGACAAAATTACTCATACAGTTTTACTTAATTGTTATAATGGGGAAAATATAATATACCACTCGTAATACTGCCCAAACAAAAAAACAAAACACAAAAAAAACATCTTTGAGAACATTGCTGTAACAAAGATTCTATTTTTAGGTGTGTTTAGTTTTGCGTATGATGTTATTTCATAGCAGACACTGCTATCCTGATGCTTCTTTGGGACTTCAAACAGCAGCTTTCCAATTTGTTTGGCGGTTAGGCTTAACACTAGCCAGACCAGAGGGATCCTGCTGACCACATTTCATAAACTGGGCTGTTTTTATAGCGTTACCCTGGCTTGAGGAAAACAGGGCCTCAGATGAGCCCCTAAATTTGTGTCGGCACTCCGGGGCCAGGCTGGCCTCTCGCTCCTCCTGAGCCAACCGCTGATTGCTAATTGATTATGGCCTTGGGTTTCCCGTTGGCTGAGCCAGAGTGTGAGGTAATTATGGAGGGTGGCAGGAGAGCAAGAGCGTATTCTAACCCCCCCATCCTTTCAGCTAGCCATGGAAAAGAACAGTGCATAGAGCAAGTAGAAACCAACAGAAATAATCAGGAGCCGGAAATCATCCTTTAGTTTTCTTTGAGTTACGTCTACACCTTTGGCAAGAAATGTGGGGGGAAAAAAAACCCAAAAAATAATTTTTTTTTTCCTTGCAAAGCAAGACTGTATGCACAAAAGTACATTTTTGTAAAATTCAAATCATAATAGCATAGCTCCTCTTCTACTTACAAACACACTTGAAAGGTTAGAATGTGCACTTTTTACAAAATGTCTCTACTTGTTTCAAAGGCATATCAATATCAGCGGGAAACCGTGTCGTAACAAGTCTGTCCCGAAATAGCTTGCACTTCATGTTACCATGTGTTGTTGGATATGTGTTTATTCTTGTGGTATAGTAGAGAGCTTCAGTTTGAGCATTAGCTTATTTGAAAGCTTAACAGGAACAAGCAAGTGAACATATCACACTAAATCCTGGCATCATTTCACTGGCTTCCAGTGTCTTTCAGGATGGATTAAAGTACTGCTACTGGTTTTAAAGCACTAGATGGATTAGCACCATCATGCATTGTCTGTCTCTGCATACACCGAGTCATTCTTTAAGATCCAGCACTGCAGACCTGTTTAATGTTAGACAGACGGCATTAGTACAGAATTTTAAGAAGCAGTGAAAGACATGCTTTTTTACAAGCTTTATTTTTTGTAAGTTTACTGCTATTATTTCTGTTATTATTGTTGCTGATTTTACTTTTATTACTGTTTTTGTTATTCGTGTTTCTTATTTTTGTGTTATTTTACCATATTTTTGTTTTTTCATGTTCTTGCATGTTTTTATTTTTTTAATCTTTTTTCTAAACAGATTAAAACATGCTTTTTTGTTATTACTGGTGAGAACTATGACTTCTAACGGTTAATGTGCTCTGTTTTCTATCAAAAGCCCTGAACAGCTGTAGCTATAGAAGCTAAAGAAAACAGCTCTCAACTTCAGTGCTAAAACTTATTAATGTGCTGTGTTGCCCTCCCCTCACTTATTTGATTCAGTCTTCCTATGGGCACTGTTTTAATTTGTTCCACATTTTCATGTGACATATACATATGTGAAGTGAGGGTTTTTTTTCTTCTTCTTCTTCCCTTGTTCTTGAGACTCAGCAGGGTACAGGCATGGTGAAAGACAAGAACGGCTCTCAGTGTGAAGCCACCGCTCGTGATTGAGATGGATTAACCACTTCTCAGGCACTCTGGATTGTTTGCCTCTGAAGCTTCTTGGTGAAACGCACACAAAAACTCTTTCTGTTAATACTGATATCACAACACAACACATTTTTTTATTAATAGATGTATGAAGATCAGTTTCAATTTGTGTAATAGCATAATGGTACCCTTTACTATACACAAAGGCACTAGAACAGATTCCTTTCCACTTCCAATATCATGAGAAATAATTTTGGGAGTTGTGTGGTGGTTGTTGTATGTAGCCGAGGTGTCAGTTATAAATTATTATGTAAAACACAACTCTTAGAACTCATATTAAACCCAAGATAGCTTGTTGCTTTGTTTAGCTATAGTCAGTAATGACAGAAGGAAGAAGCTCTAACCTGTTCTACAGTCATTTTCAACACTGCTTTCCTGTGCTGTGATCATTTGTTGACTAATGTCATGACTGTTACAGGTAAAAGTCCTTATTTTTTCTCAATTATTGTCATATTTATCATTATTGGGATACTTTGCAAGGATGTTTATAACAACTTGCAGATGATCTTGCAGGATTTTAATGACACAATAGAGAGAACGAAACAATGGAATAGACAACAAAATTGAATTGCTATATATCGTTAAGCACAGTTGAAGGTGTACTTTGTTCATATAGTTTTACATTTTAACTGTCGTAAGTTGTAAACCCAAATTTGCACAAACGCAAACTGACTGCTGATTAGCTGAGGCTCAGCAATGGCTCACATGAATGGAATGAATATGCACTGATGCTTTTCTCTTTAAACCATTCAGTAGATTTCCCTGCATTGAGTCTTTTTAATGAAACACAGTCACCTGCTATGTTTTCAAAATGCAGTACTGAGTCAAAATCATATCGAGGTGATCTGATTCCCATGTTCTCCTGTTCTCCCAGCTGTGAGAGTTTGTGGGAAATTCACTGTGATAGCTGCTAATTGAGAACAGCTGTGATTCAAACTCTGAAGTGCTTGAGATATTTATTCATGAGAGCGGCTTCAGTCATTTTCTGATGTTTGAGTTGTAGCATGTAAAATGCATGGTGCAGTCAAGATGGAGTTCAGCTGAGGGTTCTGCTCCCCCTGGAGTTGTGCATTTCACATTCAGCAGTTTAACTCAGTTTGTGTTCTGAACGTCCTTTGAATTCCTCTGGTTCCCACCTGCTTAGAATTATAGGACAGTTCCAGCAGAGGGAGAAAAGACAGGAAAAATAGACTGTATGGAATGTATTCACCTAATGTACCTGTGTACGTATGTTTGGGAGATGTTTGTTATTTATTTAGTACAGGTGCATTTTCAGAAATGTTTTTTTTTTCCTTTTGCATTCCCCATGTATGAAAAGTAACAAAGGTTGAGTAGAATATGAGTGGAATGAGGGGGTGTATGTGAGATGGCCTCAGCAGAACATGACCGATGCTCAGTGCCTGGCGGCCTCCCACTGTCCTGCAGAAATGATTTATGACTGCAAATCACTCACACTCACCGCGGCCTGTAGAATCTGCAGAGACACCGCTAGACACCGTATTCTCTTCTGCACAAATGCACAAGCCACAGATCTCATATTAGCAAAGTTACTCTTTATATTTTAAATACAATTTATATAATTAGAGAGGCAACACTTCTTACACCTTCTCTTCTTTTATAAGAGACTTGCTTTCAGTTTTTCTGCAGGATTTTTTTTTTCTACACCTGCAAAGTTCAGTAAAGTTGGTTGCGTTTCCTGCTTCTCACGATCCAAACACTCCCAAATATATTCAGTGATGTTGAGGTCTTGGTTCTGGGGTGGCCAGAGAACACCAGCAGCTTTTTGTTTGATAAATACATCTTGGATCTTCACAGCAATGTGACTGGGCTGATTATCTTGCTGTAAAATGAATTTCTTCCCAAACATTCTTCAAACATTTTCCAGAAGATACTGCACGATGAGTTGTTTGTACTTGTCAGCATTCATGATGCCTTTCAATTAAAAACAAATCCAGTCATCAACTCCAGACTTACATACTGCCTTCTGTTTCTCACCAAGATCTCACATTCTCACAAAAAGCTTACTCTACATCTCAGATGCCCAATTTCAATGATCTAGTGCATCTTTTCTCAGTATTGGCTTCTTGATAGGTACACATCTTTTCAGACCCATGTCACAGAGTTGTCTTTGCACAGTGACTGGACAGAAGCACCTGTGGATTGCTTTTTTTTTCATATCTGAAGCAACAGTGAAGCTTTTTTTTAATACTTACTTTTCTTTGACTTTTACTGTCATTATGTATTATCTTAGATTTGGGTCTGTATTTACAAAGCGAATCAAAGTATGTGTGCCAGGAAGGGAATTTGAAGGCATCTGAGGTGTGTTTGAGTAATTGCTTGTGTGAATGTTAGCTTCTCTTTGAAGAGTAACAATGTCAGTGAAACCTTTGGAAACAGCTTTTGTTGGGAGAAAACAGCTGTAAGTCATTGGTTTTAGGATTGGAAGCATGGAGGAGTTAAAGTGGAAGTAGGAGTGAATAAATTAAATACTGACAGACTTGATGGTAAATTTCATGTTGGAGGCGTTGGTGTAATTTTCTGTTAAATATGTTTCCTGCTTTTTTCTGTCCCTGGAAAATGAATAACTTGTACTTAAACGCCATTGTGACTGGAAAATGAACACAACAAAGAGGTGGTCACTGGCTTTAGTGTGATGTGTTAATGTTGATAGTGTTTCTGTATAACTGTTGAATAAATATAGGCGACTCAGCTGCTGGAACTGAAAACATTTTACAGTATTGACACTTTCATACGAACTTATCAAGATGTAATAATAACTGTGTTGTCAGTTTGTAAATATAGACCTCGATTACACTAGGCAGTATTGTACTGGTTTCATGTCACCAGGGACTTTAAGGCCCATTGCCAAGCCAGTGTTTGACAGTTTCTGCTGTTCATGAGAGAAAATCGGCTTAAGGACACAGAAAGTACAATCAATAAACAGTTATAATCCAATTGTAATAATATAAATATTTATGACATTTAAAAGACATTGGCATTGATGATGCATACTGATATATAAAACAAATAATTGGATGACAAAGATATTCAGCTTTTGCCTCAGTTTACCAGCACTTGACTAATCCTCCAAGAGCACTGAGCTTTCTAATTGGCCATTCTGGCCTTGACCTGGCCATCAGGGCTCGGTGCCCTGCCTGACCATAGCGCTGCATGCCTGTCCTCTTGGGTGAGCGTTACACACTGCGCCATAAATCCTGGTGAGGACTGCTGACTTCACAGAAGCAGTTGTGTCAGCACACCATTGGGTGTAACAGAATCCCATCTGACCGCCATTTAGGTCATTTCCTCCCTTTAAGACCCCATATTACAGCTCTAAAGGTAGGTTTTGCCCAGAGTGGAGCCCTGCGCAAAATGGAGAATCTGGGTAATCTAATTAGAGGCCGAGGATGGAGGCCCACAGGCCCTGAGGCTGGGGTGAAGTGGGGAAACGCAAGCCCAGAAACTATGCACCGCAGGCTGCAATGTGGTAATGTCTGAGGGGCTAATTCTTCCGCAGGACACAAAGCAGGACCCTCGTTGGATCTGGAGACGACGGCCATTTCCCCCTACCCTGATGAGAAAGAGAGGCAGAGAGAGATGGAGGGAAAAAAAACGAGCGAGAGAGAGACGGGCATGATTTATGCCCTGTGATTGAGACACAAAAATAAATGCAGGCTCTTAGAGAGAAAAACACAAGCCATAAAACAAAGTACAAGCTCAGACGTTTTCTCTCTCGCAACCTCAAATGATTGCAGTCCCTCTCCATCATGTCAAAGCCAATCCTTTTGGGTTTTGTCACAAGGGCTTTTATGATAGCGTCTTAAGCGAAGAGGGCATTGTTTCTCTTTAACTCCAGTTTGCCTTGGATGGAATAATTACAGATCTGGAGAGCTCTTCACTTTTATCAGAACTGCAGTAATAGCAAGAGTAACCTCATTTAAACAGTGACTATTTCCATCATTCTTCATTAAGCTGCAGCGCACTATTAGATGATCCTGCAAGTGCACCTCGTGTGGCTCTGTGTGGATGACAGGCAGAGTTCAGCCGGAGCAATCAGAGAAGGGTCCATCAGTCTTTAGATAAACATGCCGGATGGGTGTGCTACAGCCCATTTAGCGAGGAACTAACACATCATGGTGTGTTTGATCAGCATTATTTATATGACTCACCACAAGTATGGCATTGGGAGTTTCCAAGGCTTTCATGTGCTGGCAAGCTTTTAAAATGCACACATACACAGTCAGACACACACTCAGCATTCCACTCTCTCGCTTCAAGGTGTTTATTTACGTTGAGAGAAGCGTAATGATGTCCTGATTACACGTTAACAGATCTGACATCGTTTTTGGATGCTTGAAGTGACTAATGTGGGGTTAAAGGAGAATTCACAAATGATTCTACCACTTAAATTGCACCTTGAAAAATAGAATGTAAATTTTAAAGACTCAAACCACGTACTGATCCAGGGATGCTGCTCCATGTTTTACATGTGCCAGTTTTGTCCATCTTCAGTTGAAGAAGGGGGCTGACTTTCTGCTTTAATTTTAGGGGAACTTCAGCTGAACTTCATCCAAATCAGGTGAATGGAGTAGGAATTACATCCATTTTCATACATAATAATGCCCATTTTTAGGGGCTTGGACAATAGCCAGGTTCCATAGCCAGGTGTTATTCCCTCATTATTTCATTTAGGAGTAGCAGATAAAAACTCCAGAGTTTACTTAAAGATACATTTACACTCTGTTACTATTTACTTTTAATATCAAGTCCACAGACCAGTCACTGCTAATGAAGCAAGCTATCAGTAGGCTGAAAGAAAATCAAAACAAGCCCATCAGAAAGACAGCAAAAAACATTAGGTGTGGCCAAATCTACCATGTGGTACATTCTTAAAAAGAAAGAACACACTAGTGAGCTTGGAAAAACCAAAAGGCCCAGAAGACCACATAAAACAACTGCGGTGGATGACAAGGAAATTCTTTCCCTGGTGAAGAAAAGCCCCTTCACAACAGTTGGCCAGATCAAGGACACCCTCCAGGAGGTTGGCGTATCTGTGTCAAAGTTAACAATCAAGAGAAGACTTCAGTAAATACAGAGGGTTTACCACAACATGTAAACTGTTGGTAAAAACAGGAAGACTCGATTGGAGTTTGGCAAATAACAACATCTAAAAAATCTTCACCATTCTGGAACAACATCTCATGAACAGATGAGACCAAGATCAAGTTGAAGAAGAGAAGGAAGTGCTCTTGATCCAAAACATAGCAACACATCTGTAAAGCATGGTGGAGGTAGTGTTTTAATTGATGATATGATTGCTGACAAAAGCAGCAGGATGAATTCTGAAGTGTATAGGGCTGTATTATCTGTTCAGATTTATGCTTTGACATTTTCACAAAGCTCATGGCAGAATTTGTAATAAAGGAGCATGATAAGCTACGCCCTGCAGTAATATCCATAGAATACAGCCTGCAGTGTTAACCAGTACCAGATTCATGCAGTCGCACTGAATTTGATTCGCTAATCTCCCTAGGCTGAAGTTAGCTTCTTATTTAAATATCCAATCAACCTTAAATAGTGCAGCAGTTGAACACAAGTACTCATATCTGAACATGATTTCTGCATAATTTAAGATGAAACAGGAAATGAGAACTTCAGCTTCAATCTCTATCCACTCTATGAGTCTCAGAAAACCGGGGGCATATCGCTTGAGGTGGGGGCTGCTGGTTAAATGCCTTAATTTCTACAGATATACACTTGGAGGTAACATTAATAATTGTGTTTATATGTATGAGGTTATACTTTATCTCACAGTATCCAGTCCACAACACCTACCAGCTCACCAGGAATTCTTGAAACACTCCCGATTACCCACTCCAGCATTTGTTGCTTGTGTGAAATAAATCATTTTACTTAATGGCTGTTTTGATCAGAAACAAAAAAGGGTGATCTCTGACTTTTGCACAATAGTGTAGTCATAGGCATCAACTATGGAGGCAATTGGGTCATTCGCCCCCTCAAAACTAAAGATGGGGGGCAATGCTGGAGAAAAGCCGCGGTAGTAAACTGCAAAGATAGGTCTGAGAACAGCACTACAGTGAAACTGCATTTATCAGTAGAGATTTTAAGCATGCAAGTTTGCCATGGCAACCAGAAAAGAGTGCAGTTTTCCAGGAGTGTTTCACTTTGGGTTCTTTCCCCTCATTCAGGGGTGGCAGATTCATGGATTTCTTGATAAATTCAGCTGGTTTAAAAGAACAATATGGGTGAATATGTTTTTTGTTGGACAAATTTCTAAATGTACTGCAGCAATGGAAAAAGTTATATATTTTTTTTTAATGAATCGTCTTATGAATGTATATTGATCTTTGTGCTCAATAGCTGGAAACCTAATGGTACAGGCGGTATACCAGGCTGTATCATTACAGGCTATAAGCACAAGCTATAGGAGTTGATGAAAAATTCTGGTAAGTTTGAAGTAAAAATTTCTGCTGTCTGTTCTGTCTAACGCTGCGGGTGCACGAGCGGCGCGGCAGCGTGACTCCTACAGATTCACGCGTACACGTTTAGCCCTTTGTGCTGAAAGAATTTGCATTCTTGAAATTATTTAAATAATGACGTTGAGTCCCTTCATTGGTTTGGGCTGCTGTGGGCGCATGGGAGGTGTGGCCATGCAAAGCAGGCGCATGTGGAGGCTCTCAATTGGCCACACTTGTGGTAGAAGGGACATTTAATGTTCATTGTTGTTGTCGTCTGCTTGTTATTATTGTAGATGTGTTACTTGTGCTGTTCTGTGCTGGGCTGAGGGGTCTGTCATGAGATGTGTGTGTGTGTGTGTGTGTGTGTGTGTGTGTGTGTGTGTGTGTGTGTGTATATATATATATATATATATATATATATATATATATATATATATATATATTAGGGCTGTCGAAGTATTAATTAATTTAATAAGCATTAATTAACTTAATAAAGTATTAATTAATTACGTATTAACGCGATCTCAATTTAACGCGATAAAAAAAAATAGTGCCGTTAACGCAAATCCTATTTGGCCCTGTGAGTCATGCGTAGTTCATGTTTAGACTTGACCGTGCGCGGCATTACGAGTAGAGGAGTGAGTGGCTGTTTACATGCAAAGATTTTTGCCAATCCGACTGAAAACAATCGGATTAGACTCAGACTGAGGTGTTTATGCTCCCTCGGTTCAACTGTGTGATGAAAATCTTCGTTTACATGCCCACTACAAGTAATCCGACGCAAAGTGACGCGCATGCGTGGAGTAGCGCTACCATGACAGCGAACATCACGTGGCGCGCTTTAAACTGATGTCCGACTCAGAAAAACGTCCGTGCCACGCCGTCTTTTAAAGCTCAGACCATAAACTTCGTCTCTGCAGACCAGTTTCTGCTCCGCCATGTTAAACGGTGTAAGCTTTTCGCTATGACGCGCATGCGCAGCACGTACTTGCCCGTTCCGATTGGAGCGTAATCGGATTCAGGCGTTTACACGGCTAATATTCTTCTATTTAACGGCTTATTTAGAGGTTTACCCACCTCGTTCAATCGGATAGAAATTATATTCCAAATGGCCTCAATCGGACTATACTATTCCAATTGAGGTGTTTACATGGACGTATTATATTCCTATTGAGCTTTATTCGGATTATTAATGGATTATTAGGCTCTAGTGAGTAGCCACGATTACATACTGTTTACATGCTGTAGCACTGTGGTACGACACTAAATGTCTTTAATGAAGTCCAACTTTGGGACATTTATTTTTGTTTGCGCAGTGCTGTGAAGTCCTATAGGCTGTGACTGAATACAACTTCAGCACAATAGAAGTTTTATTTAGTTTTTATTTTATTTTGGTACACATATCTGAACTGAGACACAGTAGTGTGACTACATGTCTTATATTTGAGACTACAGCTTCCTGATCTATTACAAATCCAATGTTGTGTTTTGTAGGTTCAGTATTACTGAATAGTCTGTGAGTGAATAAAACTCCCTTACAGTTTTCTCTTGTCCCAGCAGATTTTAACATAAGTACATGTAGCATAAAATGTGCTCACCATTTAAATTTTAACATTTCACTTAAAAATCCTTATTTTCTATAACATTTACACAGATAAAAAAAAGGGATTAATTGCGATTTACGATATTCTGAGTGTGACAGCCCTAATATATATATATATATATATATATATATATATATATATATATATATATATATATATATATAATATCCATGGGCCATATTCTCAGGGTGGTGAACCAGTAAACCCAGCTGTGACACCCCGCTGTGCCTGATTCGCTTCTACCAGTGGCACAAACTAAATTTGCTACATTTCCTTTGGGATCAATAAAGTATCTGTCTATCTATCAAACACTTCAGAATCACTGCCATGTCACTATTACTAGCTATAGTCCACTACTCAAATAATGTCTGGTAAACAGCTGTCCTGTGGTCAGAAATTGACCAATAATGAATTAGGTAGAGGGTGGTTGACAAATTGTGGACGACAGCAAATGGACTACAGTCTGTAATTGTGCACCTATAAAGAGGACCTAAAGTGGTCAATGCATTTCTCATAAAGTGTATAAGCTAATGTGGGTATTCGTCAGTGGAGCCTATAGTTTCAGACGGTAATAACAGGTCTGTAATGAGAGAGTCTTTAATAAGCCTGCTTTGGGCATTGCTTTAGATACTGTTTGATTGTAGGAGTAAAGTTAAGCAGCCTCGATCTGTCTCAGTTACAACAATTATTCTGTAAAGGAGTCTGGAAACAATCTGAATCTGGAACAGACTGGAATTGAATCTGATTAGTGTTCACAACCGAAGCAGTCAAGGTCAGAACAACAGTGTTAGGTAGTGTTTAGTGTGATTTTTGCCCTGTTGTCTTTAATGACTGCTGTCTAGCCATGGGCAGAGAAGATCTACTCATATTCAAGCAAACTTGAATTATTTCACTTTGGTGAAAAAATGCCTGAAGCAAAAGTAACTTTCCAAAATAACCTGAGTAGAAGTTCGAAAGTAGCCACTCAAAACACTCAGATACGGAGTAAAAGTGAAGCACAACTTCTTAGTACATCCAGCATCAGTCAGCATGGAAGTGAAGACTGTTAAGCTCTATTCTTCTCTGACTGACTCACACTTATAACACAGAATGATGAGGAGGTGTGCAGTACAAACGCTGTCAACAAAATACCATCATGGAATTTAATACAAAAAGGAGTAGTAGCTAAATTACAATGGCATACCTACTCAAAAAATGTGTAACGATTTTCTATTTTTGTTCTTCACACTAGTGCTTCCTGTACCTTAATGCAGCTTTACACCTTCTTAGCGTCCTCTCAAGCAGCATTGTAAAGGAGATATTTCAGAAAAATGTTTTTCTTTATTTTGGAAATGAATTCATAAATCAATTTGTGTTTATATTTGTTTTAGAAACACAGATTCCACTGATCTTTCTATAATTAAATATATAAATATGCATACATTATGTGTGATGTATGTATGATTAAACATTTATTCAGAGTGGTTTACTGTGACATGCTCAGTTCTTGAGAAACTTACTGAGACAGATGTGTTCACAGTGGTGGTGCTAGCAACCAGGCATCTGAAGAGTTTAATGTCTGTGAGAAAGTTAGTACATGAAATGGTTATGAATTTGCTGCCAGATGCTTGAGACATTGATTTATGATAGTTTTGAGATAAAGTTTTGGCAAAAAGTGTATTTACTGAAGTGTATTTTCTCATCTAATTTATAGTGGAGAGGTACATGCAGGGCGTTGCAAGACAAAATAGTGTCCAAAGAAAACTGTTATTATTCCTTCTAAGTTCTGTTTTACCATTGTCAACATTGTGCACAAAACTCAGAAGATATGTGTAGGTCCTTTTGCCATTTTGGACAGTAAATCAAACAGATATATTTGCATTATAGACATTGTGTCCCCTGGTTCCGATCACCACTACTGTAAAGAAATCTGAATCATTACGTTTCACATTAAACCACTCTGAATGACTGTTTACATCTCACCGCTTGAAGCATGCAGGAATTTAAAAAAATCACTGGAATTCCCCTTTAAGCATAAACTGTTTTTTTCAAATTAAAATATATTTAAGAGTAGAAAGAATAGAAAACTCTGGAAATTAGTACTCAAGGATGTATAAATCCATTAAAATCTTACTTAAATACATGACACAGTGTACATGTAACTAGTTACAACCCACTTCTACAGCTCTGCCAAGATGTTTCTGAGAAATCACGACAATGGAATGAGTGGCTTGACTTTGGATTTCTTTCTCTCTTTTTCTCACAAACAAACACGCACACAAACAAACACATTTACGGCCATACACTGAGACTCATGCGGAACTGAAGCTGATGAGGTGAAGCACTTAACCTCTTCTGCATTCTCCATTTGCCCCCTAGCTGGAGCTGGCAGAGGCTTGAGGGGACTTTCATGGAGACTCCAACGCATTTCAATATCCTTCCATTGTCCTGAGGCTGCGTCATGGCCTGAGCATGTAGCTGGAGGTGGGATGAGGATGGAGCTGGCTACTGGTCCAGGCCTGATTAGGACCTGATGGGATTGTTGTGTAGGGAAATGCTCCAGAGTCCCGCTTCCCACTGTAACAGAGGGAAAGGCCGGCATAACGACTCCCCTGGGCAATATATGTGTGTATGTGCATGTGTGTTTGACCCCAGCCAGAGAAAAATGTAAGGGTCACTGAGTTCTGTTGGCTTGGATCTAAATTTGACTGACAGCACACGAGGCGAAACCAACCATTTTAGCTTGGCTCATTCCTCACAAACCATTACACTTCCATTTGATGGAGGTTATTTTTGTTTCACATGCCAGATACGTGTACAGAGCTACTGGATCATCAGTCGACATGCATACCACACTTCTGTTATATTGAACTGTTATGTCTTTTAATTCACCAGAGGTTGATTTCAATTGTAAAATTCAACATTAGATTTTACACGAGTGATAAAAACTTCATGAGCATTTGAAAGAAAACAATGTGGTGAACATTACAGTTCTAGTGTATGTACTCATACTGCATGACACACTTTTATCTGTTTTTAATGACTTCTGTGCAGACCTATACTCCAGTAAAAGCACGGTTACTTCTGTCAAACAATTCTAAATAATTATAATATCAGATTTTCAGTATTTACTGTGCCCACGCTTTACCTTTATTACAGTTTCTGTTCTTTTCAGGATGCTTGCTTTTACTTTTACAGAAAAATCGGCATGGATATTTTTCCACACCTCTAAAGTTCAGTCTTGAACATTTCTTACATTTTCTGCTTCTCACAATCCAAGTAATCTTAAAAACATTCAGTGATGTTGAGGTCTGGACTCTGGGGTGGTCAGTCCATTGTTCTGAGAATGCCAGCAGCTTCTTTGCTTGATTTGCAACTTTTCCTCCTTTTCTTAGTAAGGGTTTCTTGACAGCTACACATCCTTTCAAACTCATAGTGTTCAGTTGTCTTTTCACAGTGGAAGGATGGACAGAAACACCTGTGCATTTTTGTAATCTGAAGCAAGAGTGGAGCTTGATTTAATCCTCAAATATGAAAGCTTTCGTGCTGTTTCTCTAATATGACACATGGTTAGCAGGAGCCCCTTTTTCTCTTTTAATTATTTTTTTATAAACTCTAGTTTTCGAAAATTCACATTTTTCACTTTTTTCCTTTCACTTTCTCCTTCCTTATGCAAGTAAGTTATCTTATTTAATTCCCTCATAAATATGGCCAACTACATTTAGGGGCAAAATTGTGTAAATTAGATTGGAGCATTGCTTTAATGTACACATGCAGGCTACATCGGTTAAATCTGCTACTGTTTCTGTATGCCATCCTCATAAGCCTGGTCACTGCAAACCTACAGCAGTTATTTCCCACCCTCATACACCCTGCCAGCTCTGCACACAAACATCAGAAATCACACTACCGATAACCTGTACAGTCAGAGATTACAAATCAAGGCAGGGGCATTGCTAGGGCAGTTTTTAATGTTATTTAGGCCCCCTTCCCATATAAATATACATTACTAGTTCAAATCATCTATAGTTTATTCTCAATTTTCAGCTGCATCATTGTATCGTTATTACATATTATTGCCCCCCCTAGTATGAGCTTAGTCACCCTATTCATGAACCCCTAGTGACACCCCTGAATAAAGGCATGATTTTCAGACTATTTAACAGTCCATCGTTGTTTTCCTAAAGATGAAAGTCAAGTTTACAGCTTTGCTAAAAAATTTGGTGTTACATTTTGTGAATATCTGAAAGCAGTTTTTTTGCTATTATCATCTAATTGATCTAAGTGCATCAGAGTGGCTTACTGACTTTTGCATTTCATTTCAAATGCATTTCATTGCATAAACTTTTAACTTTCCATAGAGTAACGCAGTGAAAAATGAACCCAGTGACTGCAGTGGGTTGTGCACCAGTAGGGGTCACCAAATGCATTCAGAGCAAATTACCAAACTATTAAATTGCTGAGCACAGCAATCAACACATTTAATATTATTTCACTGGCTATGATTAGGCCATAAACAGTACAATGACCAATCAGAGGCTATAATTTTTCAGGTTTTGTACATAATGCTTAATAACAGAGTCACCAAATATGTTCTTTAAATGTATTTACTTCTTCAAAGGTTACCTTGCTGGTGTTAGTATTGTTATGTAAGTTAATGACAGATGAAAAACTAATTTGATGAGCAAAGCAGCTAAAAATTCTGTCGTGCATTAAAGTATTGGGATTCATATCAAATCAAAGCAATTTGGTTTTATTTCCTCAGAACTGAGTGACGTGTGGACTTTATGAATGAAGCGTACATTTGGAGTGGCGCCTACAGAAAGTCAGAGCTTATGCGGCTGTTTTTTCTGATGAAGTTCTACCTCCACATTGAATATCCATTAGTCTGCTCTTGGAAGGAACCTCCCCCCCAGTAGTGCAGTGGGAGACCTCCGGGACTTGCACTAAGGGACTTGGCCTGCACCATAGGCACCAAAAGAGAGAAGGAAGCCATTAAATCAT
Source organism: Pygocentrus nattereri (assembly GCF_015220715.1). Taxonomy (NCBI): domain Eukaryota; kingdom Metazoa; phylum Chordata; class Actinopteri; order Characiformes; family Serrasalmidae; genus Pygocentrus; species Pygocentrus nattereri. The sequence continues at coordinate 25,029,804 of NC_051227.1, read as the reverse complement.
AAAAAGTTGACTTCACTTTTCAAAATGATTGGCCTTATTGAAACAGTATGGTGAATTGCGAATAGGGGGCTGGTGGGGGGGAGATAAAAAAGACTCAGTTGGTGATGTAGTTGGCTAGTACTGTATCTGTGCAGCGACAGTAACACTGTTTGTGGGTGAAAGGAATTAGCCAATTTGTGTGACAGACAGCACAAAAAATGCTGCAATTGCACTGAAAAGCTTTTATGATTTATTCCCAAACTGTAGTCAACACAATTGATGGACAGGCCTATTTTTTAAGTGTCCTCACTGTGAGGCAAAACAGGATGAAGGCATGCAAACTACACCAGCCAATTAGTCTCAGAGGACATATGTTTAATGCCACAGTGAACACGTGGAATCTGAGGCTGGGGCTGCTGGGTTTTGTAGTCCCAATTACAGCACATTTGAGTGGTGTTTGTGGCAAGGCAGTGCTATTGAGTATGTGGTGTGTACAGAATACATCTCGGTTCAGTCTCTGTTGAATTCTCTATGTTTAGAGAGTATGTTAAATATAATTCTATCTATCTATCTATCTATCTATCTATCTATCCATCCATCCATCCATCCATCCATCCATCCATCCATCCATCCATCCATCCATCCATCCATCCATCCACAATAAACTCTTCTATATCCTGCCCATCAAAGTCTGGGGTCTAGCTTTTTAGAATGTTTTAATATAAATGAGCATGGTTTCTACATAACAACTTAACATCTATATATAATTACGCAACATAGTAAAGATCAATCCACTTTTTTTTTGAGGAAAGCAATATCACATGTATAAATATGTGTGACAATATCTGTGACAATACTCCGTAGGGGGGAATAACCAAAGGCAAAGTCCACACATTCTATCCCCTTGTTTTGATGTCGGCACTCAAACTTTACAGGTGTTAAACAGCTTATAGATCCAAAGAGTTTCAGTAAGTGCTTTTTCTGCAATATTTTGGAATGTGTTAAATCATTTTTAAGGCAAAACCTGCTCTTCTTATAGAGTAAGATACGTTAATGAACTTTAAGGAAGCAAAATAAACCAAAACCATGAGAAAATAACTTTTTTTAAATGTTAAGTCAACCATTGTAGGTATTGTTTCTTACTCTTAAGAGACCATGAAAATCAGATATTACTTTACTTTTAACAGGGAGTTGGTAAATTGCTGTTTATATTATCATGATTTTAAAGCCTCCACTGTTACAGTAATTAAACTCTCCTGCTAGTTATATTTATTCTTCACTGGAGGTTCAAAAACTAACAAAGATGAATATGGTCTTGATTTGATCAGTTATAGTTAGAGAATGTGCTATATGAGTAATGTCGTACGATCAAAAGCTCGACTTGACATTAGAAGAAAATGCAACAAAGGATTAAGAGCTCAGTTATTAATGTCTAGCATACTGTAAGGAATTCAGGAGTATCTGTAATATTTATTTGTATTGTAAATATGGGCACAATTTTAAATCATCAGTCGTCTTGAATATCAGACAACTAAAGAAGTCAGGGAGGGAAAATTTACAGAAGAGAAAATGAACATTTCACTGTTTTTATTGAGTATTTTCATCTTTTTGTGCAAGAGTATATCTGTCAGGTCTAAACATTGAATATTTACATAATTTGCAAACACAGGCTGTCCTTAATATGGTGTGAATATTTCATACTGAATGTTTTTTACATTAAATTAATAAAGTTTTTTTTTTCTTCTCCTGAAAACTTACCATTTTGGAGAGTTTTGTTATGACCTCAGTGATAGGCAATGCATAATCCAAATGAGTCTCAGCCAAAAACAAATTAAGATGAATATCTAGAGGTTTTAAAAAGCATGCAGATCATAACATAGAAATTAATAATACAATTATAATCTCTGCTTATCTATACATTTGTTGGTCTGGCATTTACAAGTTGTTCAATCTCAGTAGAAATAACAAGCAATTTTCATATGTACATTATTACAAATGTCCAATAACAACGTCTACATGCTTACTCTTATAATCCAGCAGATCTTCACCCGCAGGATGGTCATCAGATCAAGTCTGAATGACATAAAAGAAGTTGAACTTAACTGATGCTACTTTTATGATTAAAACAAGACAGGATCAGGATAGCTCCTCGCGTTTTAAAGCATTTCGGCTTTGTGAGACTTGTGAGTCTTAGTTGGAGCATAATAATGAACGGTCTCGAGCCACATTTAACATGATCCTGTTACAGAATACAAAGTTTGTAAAGCATCATCAAAAAATTTCATGAAAAATAGAAATGACATTTTACATTACGGGTTGTTTTATACATTAAAAATGATTAATATATCTGACTACAGACTAATATTCACCCTGTGGTCATACATAAATGAATATCAGCGCTGATATTCAACTGATTATTAATCAGTAGCTCATAAACTCACATAATGCCTAAAATGTGATGGAGGCCTTAAGAACTTCTACAGGAAATTCAACAAGCACTATTCACTCTTCACAACCATTTTTGTTTGTCGCAGTCTTAAAATGTGCCGCTTCAAAAAGGTGCTATAATGCTTTTGTTATGATGTTATTTAATAATGAAGGACAGTGACATGAATTGATAGCAACGTAATGAAAGATAGTGGCTTGCATATTGTGATGATGTGGAAACTTTCATCCTCAAGACCCATATCTGATGAAGAGCCACATTCTATTTGTAGAGTGAAAGCAGACAGAAAGGTTTATTTGCTATAGTGTCACTTCTTTTCAGTGAAGATCGGTGAAGGAACATCAGCATTCAGCAACCTGTCTTCACTAAGCCTGCTTTCCTTTTCATCCTCCATTATTGAGTGCCATGCAAAAGTTGACATGACAGCGAACTATGCTGTGCTGTGTTAACTTAGCACGCACGGAACACACAATATCCCCCTTTTTAAATCATCCAATTATCCTATCAAGACAAACCGTAATGTGCACTTCTTTGCTAACGCTAGCTTTTCCAGACATCTTCATGCCCTAAAGTCAAAGCTTTATACATTTGTTTTGATTTATTGGTGATAAATCAAAGTTCTTCTTTATGTGTATTTTTACATATGCTTAAGTCTGTGTGCAGTTCATGTGCTCACTGCCAGACAATAAACTGTTTGTACTGTACTATACCAAAAGTCTTTGGCAACCAACAAAAATGTTTAAAACTAGTTATCTCAGTAGTTAATATGGTTTTGCTGGTGAAAACACAGACAATTAAACAAGTTCTTATTAGGCTGTCAAAGTTTTGAGTTATTTAAACTTCAAATAATACGTTGAAATAGCATAAAGCCAATTTTTTATTTGTTAGCTTACTATTTAAAGTTTTATTAACTAAAACTTTAGTTAATTAAGTGAAAAACCTGATAAGACTTGTTTTTAGAAAGTGTTGATTAGAGGAACACAAAAGAAAACAAGTTTGGTTCCGGAGTTCTTGTTGCACTTCAGCCATTAGATGAATTTGTAAATTTATATCAGCATCACAGCTGATTTCATCTGATTTCGAATTAATGGCAGGTGTTTTAGGGCAACTGTAAATACTGGGCTTCCACAAAGAGTGGTTCAAAATCACAATGAGTTGCTTATTTGTTTATTTTTATTTATTTGAGCGGATGTTAATGCTCACTGCCTGGACAAACAGCTTTGCATCCCATTTTCTCATTCACATAAGTCTTTTGCACAGAACTATATAGTATCTTCTAAAATTACGCACAAACTGCTGCTTTAACAAAAACTTGCACACACTACCCCCGCTTATTTCTTTGGCCTTAGCCAAACAAATATAGTCCCTGTGTCTCCATTTTTGTATTTCTACATCATTTGAGCACAAGAGTTGTCTTTTACATGGTGTGAAAATTTAATGATGAATGGACCAATAGAAATGCTCCAAAATAGCATTTCATTTTGGATCTTGACAGTATACTAGGAGTATCTTCCCCAACATTACTTTCATCCATGTGGATGACATACAAAAAGTTTTCCATTTCTTTTTCTCTCTCTTTCTGTCTCTTTCTCATCCATCACACTGCGGGTCACATTAGTCCAGCTGACTTCATGCTGAGAGCAATAAGGTGGTGCCTTAGGCCTGTGTCTGGGCCCACTGAGTGCACTGACTCAACAGACACCCTCAAGCCATAGAATTACCCTTCACAAGAGAGCAATTTCTCATACACAGGTCTGCTCAGCATGTACTGTGTCCTCTATCACAGCTAACACAGCAAACAAACAGAAGCAAGCACTCACCTTAGCTATGTTTTATGTGGCGCGTCCTTACGAGCATGTGATGAGAATGATGGTCTTCTCTCGTCTCTTTTCTCCTCTTTTCTTTTTCTTCCTGCAGTTCAGGCTTGTATCTCCCCCTCAACTGTCTGTTAAAGCCATTTCCCCCAGCGCTGCCTTTTATTTCCTCTCTCTCATGGGCAGAACAGGCCTCAGTCCCTTTGCTGTGGCCGGGTGATGCTGTCGATGGGGGATGCCACTGTGTGCTATTAAGACACTTTGTGTTTAGGGACACATGCAAAATTATTGCCATATGGTCATGTGGAATGACTCTGATGACGACATTTACTTCAAATCATAAAATAAATCAAACAAATCTAAGAAGCAAAAAAAGACAAATGCAATACTGTGCAAAAGCCAGAGATCACCCTTCACTTATCTAATTTCCAGCCCCAGTGGCTTAATGTAAGTTTTTTCAGCACATTTCGTATGGAAATATATATTAAATGATCCACTTGCATGAGTGAAAAAACACCAAAACTCCCCCCATCAGATAAACATGTACTTGAGTTAAAGTAGAGCTACCCAAGGTAAAATATTGCTCCAGTAAAAGTAGAAGTTCCTCCCTTTAGACCTCCACTTGAGTAAAAGTGCAAAATTATTTGCCTTCAAATGCACTTAAGTATTGAAAGTAAAAGTACTAAATGATTAATTATGACTTTAATGTCTTTTACCATATTTGTAACAAGACTCTGGCTTTATCAACTCATTTTAGGTGAAAATACTCCAGTGTCACTCCTGATAAACCAGTCTTTTAATAAAATGTCATTAATCCGTGACGCTGATGTGCATTAAACTTATCATAAACACAAAACGCTGAAGGCAAACAATTTCCATTAGTAGAACCAAGTGGCTATGAAATAACTTTTTTTTGAACAAGCAAAGTTTCAGTGTAAGATTTATTTACAACTTAGTTACAAGTTTAAGTTTAATAAAAATTTGCTTTAAATTCAGGATCACAAATGAGTTTCCTTTACTATACTGCATCTATAGGTCTCTGTTTATAAACATAAACTAGCCAAAACTAATTTACTATAAAATGAAATAGTTTTTGTATAAATTCAGAAAAAAAAACATGCCAGTCACGACAGCATATGTGTACATTTTTCTATAGTGTGGTTTATTTACACAAAGTTGGGTTAGTTTCCACCAGTTATGTAGGAATAGACACTCACAAACATTTACACTGCTGCACTGACGCTGAACCATGTGCTTGCACTGGGTCGGTATGTCCAACAGGTCAAAACAAGCTCAAAACAAAGTGTGCACTGTGCCCTGATTGGCATTCTTGCTTCATGCTTGTTTCTTTTTGACATGTTACGGTTTTATACAGACATAAATCAAAAGCATTTTTGATTTCACATAATGTAGTTTAGTAAAAAGTAAGATATTTGACTTTGAAATGAAGTGGTGTGAAAGTAAAAAGTCACCCAAAATGGAAAAACCTCAGTAAAGTACAGATACACAGAAAAAATACTTACGTACAGTAACAAATTACATTTGCTTAGTCACTGTCCACCACTGCAGATAAATAGTACTGTCATCTTTGGAAGAGAGTAGAAAATCAGACTCCACTTTTGCTTCAGATCAGAAAATATCCACAGGTGTTTCTGTCTATCCTTCCACTGTGAGAGGACAAAGACATTCGCAAATCATTGGACTGGCCAGACCTCAACATCAATGAATATGTTTGGGATTATTTGGATCATGAGAAGCAGAAAATGCAACCAGTTTTAAACATGTTTGCATTTCTACAAACCGCACTGGTGCCTTGGTTCATTACAAATTGCTTCAGTTCCATCAAAAGTATATAATAATACAGCCAGCTTAGCTCACAGTCATATAACACTAGTTGGTTGTGTAGTTCGGTATCTCACAACACTTTACAGAATAATCAATAATATTTTGATCAGCAACAGTTAAAAATATTCAACTGATTCAAACTACAGATTAGTGCTGTCAACATAAGATCAAGTGTAGTTATAAACAGTAAAAATGCATGTAGATATAAGCTGAGAGACTGTCTCTATATGCTTGTAATGGTGGAAAATGTCACAAAATATCAGGTTATTTATAGTTATATCCGGCACTAATTTTCCAGTCTTGATTATTTAAGTAATCATCTTAAATACAAGAAAAGGCTCAGGCCACATCCCTGCATTCTATTCCCTAAAATGAGGAATCATTTTGAGGAATATTGACTCCTCTGTACCAGATTAAAACATGCATCCATGCCCTCCTTAGCTAATACTATAATTTTGAAGAAGAAGAAGAAGAAAACAAAGAAATTGTTAGAACAAAAAAAGACAGGTTCCATCTGCAGTGTTTGAAAAAAAAAAATAGCAAAAAAAAAAAAAAAGCAAAATAAATGAACGGTATCTCATCTATTGGTACAGATGATGAGAGTCAGATCACACAGTCTAGAATGGATCTTTGTCTGAGCTGTGGCCATTCTCATGGCCCACTCTGTAGAGCTGCTCTGGGCCAATGGTGTGTATGTGGTCAGTTAGTGGTAGCATGGGCTCCATGACCCAGCCTCCCTCTCACATTACAGCTCTATTTATAACACCCCCAACACCCCCCCCACCACACCCCACCCGTCCATACACTCCCCTCCCAGTGTGCAGCTCTAAGCCCCAGCCCATAGCCCCAGCCCCGGGCACTGTGAGGAAGCACCTTCCCCTCCCGTCCTGCTCCGCTCCGCACTCCGCTTCAGCTCGGCAGCCGACATTCTGCTCTCATACAATCCTCAGCTGCTGCTGCTGTTTACTCAGCGCCGCCTCACAGCTCTCACCCGCCGCACGCTCTGGATTATCACATACACACTGGGGCATGCAGACACACAGGGGCAAACACACACATATATATGTAGATGCAAACACTTTTCTTCCTTTTTTGTCATATTTTTTATGAAGTGAGAAGAAAACTTTTTTTTTTTTTGGTTGAAAGTTTTTTATCTGGGATTTGACTTTGGAAGAAGAAAGACTTCTGTGTGGCCTGTCTGTGTTTTCATTGCATTTTTAGGAGTCTACTTTTCAGTATCTATATTTTTAATATTGTAAATCGTACAAAGTACACAAAATGGTTTGTTTGCTGAACAGTCTGTAAACTTCCGTTGTTTTTTTTTTTAAAGGTTCTGCTTAATATTCGTGTTACTTTTTAGGACACCTTTTATGAAGTGAGAAGAAGGGAATTTATTTAACTCTTATTTGGGAGGGGCTTTTTTGTGATTTTGCATGAAGAAATAAAATCTGGTTTTGCATGCAATGGATCACAGTCTGTTCGGCTGCCTGCGCGGCCCTCATGCCCCTCCTCAGGCCCTGCACCCGGCCTTTGCTCTGCATGGACGCCCCGAGCACCTCTCTTACCCCGACCTTTCCTCTTCCTCCTCCTCATCCTCCTGTATTGTGAGTGGTTATCCGGGTCAGGACGGCCTATTCGGGGCTCACGGGCACCAGCGTGGACCTCCAACCGCCCAGCAGCATCACCCTCCACCACAGCAGACCGGCTGGCACATCCCGCAAATGCCCAGCGTATCGTCAGCTAGCGCACGCCTGGGCCTGGGCATGACGGCCCCTGACTCTGGCTCTTCAGACATGGCCCCTGGAGGCCCCAGCCTCTGTGCCAGCACACCCAGCCTGGTCGGAGCCGTGCCCTCTGGGGCCTCCTGCCTGCCTGGGGGAGATTTCGGGCGTCACACACTTTCTCCAGCTGAGGCAGAAAAGAGAAACGGGAAGCGGAGGAGTGATAGCTCAGGTAAGGGGTGGAAAAAAAACCTAACTGTAGCTGATTTTCTAAAAAATTCAATCAGGCGTTTTAAAGAAAGACTTGTTTATGGACTGCATTTTTTAGGTGGATACATATTAACATTAGGGGCCAGATTAAGGAACATGAATTATGCCTAGTCTTGGACTAAACTGTGGGTGGGTGACTCACTATTGGAAATCCTTTAATCTAGGAATAGGCTTAATCTGTGGTTTTCAATTTTTATTTATTATTATTATAATTTTTTGTTTATTTAAAAAGCTATAAGAGATAATTTTTTTATTCAAAAAAGCACACAAAATATTTCTTTATATTATTATTATTATTATTATTATTATTATTATTATTATTATTATTATTATTATTATTATTGCCTTCCTTATTTACAAACTAAATTGCTTATCATTGAAGAAAATGCCTGAAACACAAGCATCATGGAATGTTACTTTTCCATTCAGTGTTAAACAAATAGTAATAAATTCTCACAGACGGCAGGGCTTTCAGCCTGGTTTGTAGTAGCGTTTTTGGAAAATTAGTCTCCCACTGCTCGGAAATGTGGAGCAGTATTTTTGTGCGAGAGACTTTTGTAGGTGTTGGCTGACATGCACAGAAGCAATTATTTTGACTAGAGCCGGGAGCAAAGGCCAGACTATAACTCTGTGTGGGCATCTTACTGTTCGCATGTTTCACTTTACAAACCATCTGTTTCATCTCTGCACTTTTTAGAGAGCAGAAAATGAGGCTTACTGTAAAAATTAATGTCAAGGACTGTAAAGCAGAACACCACACCTATGCAGCACCTATGAAGACGCTGAGAGAATACAGGCTTATAATATAATAATGTAATATAAGTCTTAATGCAACAGTTTTTAATTCTGTGTATTTTTTTAATGAAGTAGGTTTAACTGCAGAGAGAACGCAATCTCTATAAAAGAGAACAGAAGTGCAGTAATAGGCTTCTGTACCACATGTGTTCTTTCACTTTTTTTTGTTTCTTTGACTGTGGAAGCTGTTCCTAAAATGGAAAACTGACTTTGCCAATAGTTTTACATTTAATTCTAAATAATGTGTAATTTATTAATAGGCAATCAAGACTGTACATGCTATAACAACACCTGTTATCAGAAAAAATAATATATATTCAAATGTTTAATATAGGTTTGTTTATCAGCAATTATATATATGGCAGATTCTAAAAGCCAGAAAATCCATAATTATCTTAGTGTTTGATGACATACTGCAATATCATTACTTTTATCATTTCTATACTTTTATATAAAAATCCATCATTTCAAAAAATTGACATTGGTCATTTTTCTCTCTGCCGTCCTTTTGTGCTGCACATTTGTAAATCTGGTTGAGGCATACACTTGGAATGTCAGGGAAAAGGTTCAAGTCACTCAGTGAGAGCTGTAATGTTTTCTTTGTGTGGAGAGTGCATGTAGCAGCTCATTTTTGGTGTTTGTGGAACTTGGCTTCTAGACCTCTGTCAGTTTAACTGGCCGGCATGCACATAAACTAACAGTAGATGTGAGGACACCACTTGAATGCTGATTGAGATTTCCCCTCCACAATGACTACCACTGCTCTCCTGTATGTCGGTATAGAGTGCAGCACTAAAGTATTAGTTCTAACGAATAAGCTGCTCAAATCATTTCTGCCATGCTGCTGGCTTTAGGAGAACTATAGAGAATGGAGGGTGGATTTTACAGCATTTAATACACACTTCCAACTCCATAGATGTGAACTGAACAAAACTAAGTGGAGATAATTTCCAGATTTTTGAAAAATATACACATTTTAAGAAATGCTTTATGTTTGTGTTCAATTAGGAATCCTACAAAATGTAGAACCACCACAACTGATGTTACATTAATCTGTCCCATAAATAACAACCCAATGTCTCGAAAAGCATTGCTCCCTTCCAGGAACTGATTCAATATATAAATGCATAAATTATTTGCAGCACAGTTTCTTCCTCTATATGTGCATTGATAACAAACTGCACAGTCCAAAGAGCAAAGAGAGTCCTATAATAATGATCAACAAAAATGTCGAAGTTTACCTTGTACACAAATATCCAAATAATCACAATAGTAGACCTGTCTGTTTCATTCAATAACAATAACAACACTGAACCAAACGCTTATTTTATAAAGTAGGCCTTTGACCTCACCCCATGTACATTCACGCACACACATTTATTCCTGCGTACTAAATATGGTGCTGATGAAGCGCTCCTCACACAGCTGAGGCAACAAGCTATTTAAACAGTACTGTTGATTGATTCCACTGAGATGATAATGTTTCTCTTCTGGTCATGCAGAAGAGGGGAGACGAGTCCAGCACAGTTTAGTCCAGCACAAACTCTAGAGGACTTAATCTCTCTAGAACCTGAATTGGTCACTGCTGGTTTTCTGGAAACTATATTCTTCAGTTTGATGCCCTTCAAATGCATAACAATGTACAGGGTGAGTCAAAAGTAACAGGACACCGTTTTATTTTATTTTTTATTTTATTATCGACTTTTATCTCTGGGGTCATATCAAACAAATTGTGTATGCTGAGGAAATCCGCAACAAACACCACCTTCAGCACCGCATCGTGGAGGCTTGTGACAGCATAAAAAAAAATAAAATAAAACGGTGTCCTGTGATTTTTGACTCACCCTGTATACATCAGACTTCCAGATGTTAGTCTGACGTTTACTGCCTTTATTAGCCTTAGTAGGTACACTTAAGAAGCTGCATTTTCCTCTAAAGTGCGGACAGATGCTTTAAGTGACAGGCCTATATTTGCACAGTTACTTTTTTCAGTCTTGTGCAGCAACGCAGAACATATGCACTCTAAAAAGTAATGTATTAACTAACAAAATGTTTACTTACGTTACCTGTTTTATAACTTTTTTCTGTCATATTGTTTTCTGATTTAATGTATTCTGTGTTAAAAGTGTCATCTCCAACTGAACACAGTGATGTGTCTAGGTAGACAGAATTTGTTGTTTTTAACACATCTGTTTTAAGAGTGTAGCCTGTTATCACAATACAGAGATTTAAAAAATGATTTAACGGAAAAGAAAAAATGAGATCTTTCATTTCTTTCAAGCGATCACACTGTAAAGTAATTATAATGCACCGTGGCTGGGGAACAAATAAAATGGAACACTTATTTTACTGTTAAGGCCAGATAAAACATTCACATTAGGACATCTGGAGATACAACACAGTGTGTCAGATGTGCATTTCTTTAATAAATCATCTTCAAAGTAGACTTAAGGGCAAATTAAAACCTTCTGCAAAACTAGCAGTGGAACAAGTGAAAAACAAATTACTATTAGACTCATCAGCTGTTTTTTAACTTAACTTCTTCTGCTGCCTAAAATCAGTAGCATTACGTAATGATGTAATAACTTCAAAATAATCTACTGAATTTTAAAAATCATCTACAGATACACAAAGGCAAAGAGGCAACGTGTGGCACTTTTTTCCAGTGCAGCTTTTTTTTTTTTTTTTTTTTGAAGTGAGATGAAAGTTAAGGCGCAGGCCTAATTGCTGCGGTGTAGCCGCTGCATCGTAAAGCTGAGAAAAAGTCGTTTTAACTTGTGGCTGCGCTGTTCACAAACAGCTGCTCGTGTTAGTCTTTCTTCTTCCACAATGGCCGTGTTTAACCCACAGTAACTGTGTCTCTCAAAGCCTGTTTCAATCAGACCAAAACGCAGCTAGACACAGCGGCCAGAAAAGGCCTGCTAAAATTACAGCCTGCTCCTACCTCTGGAGGTCAGAGAGAAACGTGACTGCTGAAATGGACCATTCAGTGTCCCAGCCATGGAAGAAATCAGTACATCTATAATACGCTGCACCTGACAAAATCATCAGTTTAACGAAAGCATCATAGCCTAAAGTGCACATTTGGCATGATTTCTTTATTTCAGTAATCTTGGCTGTCCTACATTACTCCAACACTCCTTAGCTTTTATTAGTTGCTGGATGAAATGTTCTTTTAAGGAATATTTAGTGAGAATTATTCTTTTGAGGAAGTAGTCATATGCAAATATGAAAAAGCAGTTCTTTTGATACTCCATATGTTTTTTGACAAAGTGCACATTACAGCCACATAGCTATGAAGTGCTTCTAAAACCTTAATGGTCTCTTTCTGAAATCCGTCACTTTTGGAAATGTCTCGTGTGCGTTGAAATAGCAGAGTTGTTCCCATGACTTGTGGATGGGGCCTCGTTAAAGTGGGCTCTATTTACAGCTGGGTTTAGGATTGCCAGTTGGATTAGCACAGTCTCTACAGCCACATATGAATCAGAGAGCAGAGGTTTTGTTGCCTTGATGTGCAATTTGCAACTGAGGCATGGCCTCAAAAAACATACCGCAAGATCTAGTCAAGTGAAGGGCATACATTTCTTCTTCTCTTGCAATAATAAAAAAGGACAAAGAACTGATTTTCTTCCTTGCAGTTTCAAAACAGCAGAAGCCACTTTCTTAGTTGCTTAATTTGACTTTTCAGCTTTCTCAGCCCACTGTTTGACATCTGCACTAACTCAGTTCACTCTTTAGAGCAGCTTAACACTTAAACTTAAACAGTAGTATCACATAGGCATATGTGTGAGCATTATGTCATCCATAGAAAATTCAGAAAAACAGAAAATGCACTGAAACAGAGAGTGAGGTGGGGGCCTGAGAAAAAGAGAAGGGAGAGAAAGGGAGTGAGAGAGAAAGAAAAGACAGACAGAGAGAGAAAGAGAGACAGAGGAAAAAAGAACGAGATAGAGAGGAGATCAAGAATAGGGGAGAGAGAAAGAGAGTGAAAAAGGAGAAAAGAAACACAATAGACAGTGAGATGACATTGAGAAAGATAGACAGAATAGATTGGGAAGAGAAAGTGAAACAGAGAATAGATAAAGAGAAGAGACAGAGTGAGGTAGAAAGAGAGAGCAACAACAGAGAGAAGAAGAAAACCAGAAAGAGAGAGAAGACAGAGGGAGATAAAGAAAGGGAGGGGGGGGTAGAGATTGAGAGAAAGGGAGGGAGAGGAGAGAGAGAGAGAGAGAGAGAGAGAGAGAGAGAGAGAGAGAGAAAGAGAGATGGGGAGGCAGGAGAGAAAGAAAGGGAAAGAGGGGATCAAGAGAGTGGTAGAGAGACACAGATGATAAAGAAAAGCAATGAGAGAAAGCGAGAGAGAGAGGGAGAGAGAGGGGGGGGGGGGGAGAGAAATAACACCACTGACACTGATACAACTGAGAATGACTGTGAGTGAGTTGGCAGTTTGCGAGTCACGCAGTGAAGACGCTTGTAAAACGTTGAGGTAAATAAACTAAGGAAACATATTTTTACACTTTCTCCAGAGCTGTTTTGTTCCATATTAAAACTATGAGGGTAACAGATTCCATTAACAGTAAGGCAAATTAACTCTGCACTGGAAAATGCTTTGTCGAAGGCCAGTCTATTGTAAGAGCTCAGTGACCAGCAGCAAGCATATGACCCCTCACTGCTGGACACGGCAACATTCAGCTGGCATTAAGAAAGCTGATATCATATAAGAGCACAGTATTTTCCCTACTTTTCTTTTCCTCTATTTTATAAATAATGTTTTATCAGTTAACACAGCCTCCTTCTACATATCCTGTACATGTCCTGTTGATTTGACCAAGACAGATATATTATCATTTATAATCTATGAGGAATTTTGTTCTTTGCCATTCCAAAGAATTATTTTCTTTTGTATTTTCTTCCCTTAAGCTCTAAGATTGCATCAAGAGAGAACCTCAGTATTTATTGTTCTTCTTTTTGTTCATCTATACCAAATGTTTTATGGCAAGCATAATCTTTTTGTCATATGAAAGTGACAGAGAAGTTGTTTTATTTGCTTTTAGATGAAAACATGGCAATCGTTTGGAATCATTCAGAAATTCTGCTCTTTATGTTTCGTAATACATGCAAATATTTTCCTCCTTTTTTCATGCCCAGAATCCCAAGATGGGAATTACAAATCAGACGCAAGTAGCAAGCCCCGGAAGGAGCGGACGGCGTTTACGAAGGAACAGATCCGCGAGCTGGAGGCGGAGTTTGCTCATCACAACTATTTGACCAGACTGAGGCGTTATGAAATAGCAGTAAACTTGGATCTCACTGAAAGGCAGGTATGACAACTCCAGGCAACTTCATACCTGGCCATCCATCATTATGTCTAAAGCTACTGTGACTCTTTTTTATGGTACGGTCTGTGTGCTGTTCTATGCTGCTGTGGCGATGTAGAGGGACTATCCTATTCCAGATGTTTCTGCAAGCTCCCTCAGTCAGGCTATAGAGAAGAAATGAAGACAGGCAAAGCATATGCTGTCCAGCTAGACACTTCCTCTACAATCTTACAAATTGGCCTCAGTGTAGGAAGTCCCTTTGTGTAGCCATGTGTGAAATAAATAACTCGAGACACTTTTATTTGGCTAGAAGAAAACATGGAATGCTGTAATCTTCAAATTGCACTGTAACACATCTTTAACCATGAAATAACTGTAGATCATTGAGTCCTAAAGACCTAACCACAGTCTTGCTAGTTACATGTACATTGACTCATTGTTTTGGATCACTTATGTGACTTATCTCTACAGTTCTAGGATCCAACCTATTGTCTGTATAATTCATCATTCATTAACCAAGTTATATATAATAATAATGTTTGATAATAGTATGATTGTCTAATTAATGACTAATTTTCAAATTCAATTTCTTTATCAATGAAAAATCAAATTTTAAAGAAATAAAATAAGTGACTAAGTACTATATCTTAAGACCATTTAACATGTTTAACATGTGAACAGTGCGATGAGGAAATAAAATATAGCCTAATAATAATCTAAATAGCAGCGAAACATATTTACAGTAAAAAAGGGACAGATTCTGACTCAGTTTCAAAACTTATATTAAATTGATTATAGCTTATGTCCATTGTTTTTGGGGGCATAAAGGCCATATGTTATGAATAAATCTCCTCACCTGTATGTTTCAGATGTTCATCTGAGTCAGTTTGACGCACTTACAGACCGAATACAGCATCAACATAGCGTTAGCCCAAATGTTGAAAGTTGTGGCTACTATGTAGTAGCATTGAAAAAGCATGTAACGTCTGATAAATCGTGCAACAGGGTACTTCCAATCCTTGGTATTTAATGTAGCTCTCAGCTCACATGGTGGGTTTGACATGTGAAGTCTCTGATTTGGAGACTTTTTTCTTGGGTCACATTCTGTCAGCATAACATTAACCTTGCCACACGACGGAGTAAGTGAACCCCATCTTGCTATGTGATCCCTGTGTGAACCAGCTCCCAGTGAACGAGGCCGTGCAACCTCTGGAGAAATATGACTTTACTGGGGCCACCAACACTGAAGCTACTAATCACATCATAATAATTATAGGAACAATAATACCTTGTAGTAGTCATTATAACATCTGTGAGCCTAATTATAATAGCCAGCCTTCTGGCTCACTCTGATGATTTTTTGAGGAACCAAGTGCTTAATGACCCACCAAGAGAACATAATAAGTACTCTTAACTTGTCAGGAGTGGCATGGAGAACTCTCCATGCTGTGGGCAAAACTGCAGAGCTGGCAGATATATTTTAAGGTCAGTCATCTTACGGTGCTGACAGCAAGGGCCCAGGTGGCACATCATATGACAATATTCAAAAATACAAAATACTTTTAAACACAATTAACTTCAATACTGCTTTAAAACATTCTTTTAGTTCCTTAAATAATTTAATAAAATTCTGTTAATTTTGCATTCAGACCAAAACTTTGCGTTTGTGGTGGCATAACTACTTTTAAACAATTAAAAACAATTACTTTTAAATTACACTTTAAATGTGTAATAAAAATGAGTGGTCTTGTGGTGTCTGTTAACTTTACATTTAGCCAAAACATGCAGTTGTGAAGATATGGTTAAAGCAAGGCAGCAAGTGAGAATATAGCTGTTGCTGCTTTCGGATACTTAAAAAACATTGCTCTCATTTGGCTTAGCAAGATGGATAAAGTCTGAAAAACCCATACTGATTGATGGCACTGCATGCACAAGACCAAACACTAACATTTGTGCTGTTAGCTGATTTCCGCATCACATGATCCTCGTCTGCGTCCCACCAAAAATAAATTTTAGAGGAGGGAGGTCCAGTCCCCTGCACGCTGACGCTCATGGCCATTGAAGCCTCGCTCACACTGTGCTGACCATTTAAGAAACAGCTTTGTCATCATTCTGGGAAACGTAAATACTGGTCCCGACTTGACGAGTAAGGGGAAGTGTTTGATATCACAGAACAGATGTGCTCTGTCAGTTAATTACTGCTAATATGGAAATGCCTATATAAGACCACTTTCTGTTACTATGTTATGGTATGTTTATTAAACACCTTTAACACACAACACTTCAAAAATGTGTGTATGAAACTGCATACATGTACTGCACTCATTTGATTACCTTATTTAAGCATTTGCATCTTATTTAAGCACTCACTAAGGGATATTAACTTACTTAAGGTCAGTGAGTCATGCTCACTGTGTGTTTAGCTCAAACGTTAACTGTGCCAAAAGTAAAGCCCATCAGCGTACAGTGTGGTGAGGCATACTCTATAACCTTTATTCCTACCAGTTAGTTCATGTGTTGTGCATTTTCAGGGCAAGATAACGGCACTTTGCTACTCTTTTTCACTCTCCAGGTGAAAGTGTGGTTTCAGAACAGACGAATGAAGTGGAAGAGAGTGAAGGGTGGACAGCAGGGGGCAGTGGCAAGGGAGAAAGAACTAGTCAATGTGAAAAAGGGGACCTTGCTGCCCTCTGAGTTTTCGGGCATCGTTGGACTTCACCACACAGCGGACTCCTTGGTCAACGAAGACAGTCATGACAGTGACCTGAGCTCTGAGCATGCTCAGTTATGATACAAAGAAGCAACAGCTGCCCCTGAGATGCTGCTTTGGGGTCATGTTTTGTCCTAGTGCCACGGTGGTCAAGGCTGCTCTTTATGAAGGAGGGCCCGATAATAGATCAGCAGTTCCCCCAGGGCTGCAGAGCAAACCACGCAAGAAGACAGCGCACTTGTTTTCTCTCAGGAACGTCCCTATTACGACTGCTGGTAGCTGATAGCTGAGTGACAACATGTATGTGCACATGTACAAGGAACTGGTGTGTCATAACTGACCTATGGTATGACTGTGACATATACTTTGACATTAGGACACTAAGAGAAAATTTATGATTATCAGGGTCAAAGTTCCTTGCCATAAATTGATAAACATAGTTTACAAGCTGAGAGGGTTTCGATACATTGCACTCTCATTAGGTTTAAAGAAATGGCTCATAGAAAAAATCAAATATACCCAATTTACTCCTTACCCCAAACATACATATCTACCTCTGTCCCAGTATAGACTCTGAGAGTTCTTTGTTTACCCTAAAATAGAATTTAAAACTCTAAAATCTTTCAAACTTGCAAAAGATGAATTCAGACTTCAGAATCTGAATTCAGCTCTCACTCGTCTCCTCTTAGTATTATTTCTTAAACAGCAGTATCTTCACACACATTAAAGCAGCTTACACATGATCGCAGCTTTCTTTGTATTTTAAATAATCCAAAATGAGGGACAGAAAGCTGCTTATGAATTATGAAAATTATAACAAAAGAAGATGAAAAATGCTCAGTGTTGCATGACTCTTAGCAAACAAAATGCCTTGTAATGGTACATTTTAAAAGTTAACAAGGGAAAAATCTTATAATCTTATCCAGATGCTCTTATACAGAGTGACTTACAATTTTACAAATTTTCTACAGAGCTAGGTGAAGGTAGTAGTGTTGGGAATCTTGCCCAGGGACCAGGATTGGTGTATGTATATATAAAAGCCGCTCCTTTTAGGTTGCAGGGGGAGGTGCCAGTCCATCACAGGGCCTAATTGGTATAGCATTTAAAATGTGTAGAAGTTTAAAATGCATAAATTCATTAAAATGATTACTGCAGACTTCATAATCTGAACAAATCTGACTGCTACTATGGGGAAATATGAACAAACATACAGTCACATGCAAAAGTTTGAACACTCCTGGATAAATGACTAATTTTGTTGCTTTTCTAAGTGGAAATAATTCATCCTTCACAGGGAAAAAAACTTAAGTATGGCAAATGTGTAGAAGTGTGTTCACTGTAGAGGATATGTCACTATTTTCATTCAATAATGATAATAAATAATAATAAAATGATAATCAATGATAATAATAATTTTTAAAAAATCAATAAAACATACCATTCAAACAGGGGTTGCACAAACTTTTGCATACAAACAATTCCCTTGGTTAGGAAGAGCATTACAACCTGGTAAGATATTAAACATCTTATAAGGTTATTGTCAATAGGCAAAACTACTCATTGACCAACATGATCCATATGCATATGTATATTCATAGCTCTCCCTCATTGGATGGATGTATGGCAGTAGACATCATTGCATGCATAAAGGGCTTCCTATAACTAATTTCATCTGTTAAACTGAACATTTAACAAAAGTAATTGCCATTTTAACAGTAGTAAGGCAAATTTTGTAATCACTTATTGTATTAAACGTCTAATTCTAACTGTTACACATAAACTTGTCTTGTCTGATCAACTATGCTTGGGGTAAATGGAAACATTCTGCACTGAAGCCTAAAGGCTAATGTAGCCTTGTAATGGGCATAATGGAGGTCTATGTCACACAAAATCTTTAGAAAACTAAAGAAGCTAAGAATGTTTGGAGTGAGGATAAATTGTGTAAATTAGATTTTTTTGGTGTGTCATTTCTTTAAAATGAATTAAAAAAAAACCTTAAATGTCATCTGTAATTTGGTCAAAAAGTTGAACATTCCACAAAATGTACCTTTCATTGCAACATTGAGAAGAGGTCAGGTCTGTGCTTTGGTTTGCACTGTTAAATCGTGCCTTCATTGGTTTTTACTGTATGTTCTGAATCGCTCAGTGTAAACAAAGCAAAGACGCTATCAAGCCGGCAGGAGAATCGAAAGGTTTTCCAGTTGTGTAAATATCAGTATCAGTATTTTCTTATCACCCATCAGCTGTCAGTTTCATATACAGACTTATACGACTTACATCCTAAATAAAAATGCCTTACGTTGCTGCCTTTATTTTTTTCCAATCTGTAGTTGCTTTCTGCACACTGGGTTTAAAACATGGTCAGATGTTCTTTTGAACTTCATCTGAATACAGTTTTAACACTTGCTGCACATGCATTTCGGACTGCTTTGCCTTATCCTGTCTGTGACTCATCATGGCTAATGTATGCCAGGACTCAGTGTGGAGCCAACATGAATAAACCATTGAGGAAGCAATAGCACGTTAGCATTGGAGAGAATGCTAAACTACGACTTCTCCTCTAGGCTGGGTCAAGACTTCTGCCAGAGACCTAGAAAAGGGTGTGCAAATGGATCATATTCTATTACAAAGGTCTGTTTGAAAGTTTGTTATATGATACATCCCCTGTCACCACAGTGTGAGTACGCATCCTAATTGGTAAAAAAAATTTGAGTGTCTAAACACAGGTTTCCCCTCCACCATGTGACTCAGGGTGTCGATCAAAAGAACCATATGAAAACTTTTTTTTTGTTATTTTTAATTAGTAAGAAGAGAAAAAAAATAAACAGCAAAAGAAAAATATGAAGGAAGCACTGCATGAAACATTGCATGAATAAAAACCCACCAAAATGAACACATGGCCAGATCTGACATATGGGTGACCTTTGGTGACTACTCTCGGGCACCCATTGTCCAGGGGCAACAAAATGTTGCTAATTATTTGTTAACTTAAACACTTTGAAACTTTTGCTTTATATCTATTCACACACTGGACTAGTCAGTCAGGCATAAGTATCCAATGGGCATCATCATTATGTGTCTTAAATTTGGTGGATGGTGGCTTCTGCATGTAAAACGTGAACAACATACAAACCTTAATTACAAGTTTGGACAGTGTGAGAAATGCTACTAAAAATGAAGGTAGTAATTAGTAAACTATGTTTGACTTAAGTTGTTAAATTGTTCAATTGAAAACAGTACAACAACAAAATGTTTTGATGTTTTACTTTCTGAACTTTATTTACTGATTTTTTTTTTTTTTATATATGCAGAATTTAATGCCTGCAACAAGTTCTAAAAAGTTTGAAAAGTTCTAAAAACATTCTAAAAATGTTATTTAAAAAAGTCTTTTCTGCATTCCAGTCTATCACCTGCACTCTTTAATTGCCCAACCATGCTTTTGTTTCATGTGCAGAACATGGTGTTGTCATGGACTTCCATTAAAAAGACATTGTCTTGAAGGCAGCGTATGTTGCTACTAAATGTATATTTATTCTTTCAGTGTTAGTGGTGCCTGCTGAGATGTGCACATTACCCATTCCATTAGCACTAATACACCCTTATACCATGGCAGGTCTTAGCTTTTGATTTTTATGCTGGTAACAGTCTGAATGACCATTATCTTCTTTGGCTTGGAGAACAACATGTTTATTATTTCCATGGACAATCTGAAAGGTTGACTTGTCAGACCACAGTACACGTTTTCGCTGTGCATCCGTCCATTTTCAGTGAACTTGAGTACAAAGACGTTGGCAGCAATTCTGGACATTGCAGACATTTTATTTCAGCTGTGCATAGTACAGTCTTCACTCGCATTTCTGGATGCAGTGTTTATTGACAATGGTTTTTCACAGTGTTCTCATGCCCATTGGTGAAATCCATCACAGAGGCATGCTGGTCATTCTGAGAGGTTAGAAGGTCACATGAATTCATTTGTGGTTTTTGGCCTTGCCCTTTACTCACAGAGATTTCTGTGGATTCCCTGAATGTTTTGATGATATTATGCACTGTAGAGGGTGAAATGCTTAAAATTCTTGTAACCACTCACTGAGCAACATTGTTCTTAAAACAGCTATTTCTTTGCTAAGTGACCTCAGCACATCTTTGCATTTAAAGGACTAGGCCTTTCCTGGATGCTCTTTAATCCTCAGTCATGATTTCATCACTTGTTTAAGATGTTTTTGAAACATTTCACCATGTTTGTAAAAGATTGTTTTAGCATCTTACCCACCGTGCATTGTGTACTTTGTGGGGATGAGGCAGCACTCCTAAATCTTAATCTGACCCTGATTAAATGGCTTTATAGCACTTAGGGTGTCAGCATGTTGTTCAAAATGTAATCACTAAAGTTTGTCTATTCCTTGGGCAAGACTCCTAACACCACCTTGGCCTGCCTGTGTAAAATGATCAAATTGTAAGTCGCGCTGGATAAGAGCGTCAGCCAAATGCCATAAATGTAATGATTTTTATAGCTCAAAAGAATTTCAATTACGTCCAATTCATCTCTCATCTTATCTTAGATGCATCATACTCATATAACTAGTTACCTACTTAAAGTAATATATTTAACTTAACCTACCTGCTTTGCTGAATGCAGGTAACTGATCCTGCTATGTTTAAATGTTTAAGTGTAATTTGTCAAATATGCTACAGGTCACATTTATAAGATATAAGGTTTATAAGACCAGATGAACAAACAGGTGTGCTTTAGCAGCATGCTGTGTGCACTATTAGCTAATATATGGAGAGGAATACTTAATACTTACTTGGCTAATCTGTTAATCTGTAAGCCTATCCCAGCGGTCATCGGGCAGAAGGCAGGATACACCCTGGACAGGTCGCCAGTCCAACATGGGGACCTTTACGATTCAAATTATTTATCCAATACATTTTCTTAATATTATTAACAAAATATGAAGTTAACAAAACATATGGCATGGATTATTCCTCTGTTAGCGTACTATTTAATGTTCAAATCAAAATGTTAAGACAACCAGATTACTTAATTAAGTTAAGAACATTTTTATTGCAGTATGTAAGTTTGCATGATACTTAACAGCAGGTTTATAGCAAGAGCATCGCATGTGCCAGTTTACTATTGCAGTCCTTATATCTGGTTTTGCCTTATTCTCGGTTACCAGCAGAGGTGCTCACACTCGCTTGTTTATGTGGCCAGTGTCCATTCCTGCCAGATAGAGGAGGAAAACAGTTGCCTTTGTTATTTTTTTTTATTTAGCATGTCAAAACTTTGACTTAGTATCTCAAAATAATGCCTTATTTTGAGTGTCTCATTTTCTCAAGATTTTGTGTCACTAAGACAAGATTTTGACATTGTACGTTGAAATGAGTTATTAAATTTCAAGAAAGTAATTATTCATCAGAATAATTCGACATAATTAGTTAGAGAGTTGGGAAATTCAGTCATTATTTCAAGTGACAGTCATTTTTTCGACATTAGAAAACATAAAATTGATGTAGTAAATCCAAATTTTGAGAAAATGAGTTTTTATTTTGACAAGTTTTTTTTTGAGAAAACCTCTGACATACTGCTTCCAGAAACAGGGACGGAAAAAAAATCATAGGTGAGTTTTTCATCCTCTGGCTGGCTGGACTGTAGGCCGCACAATCTGCGTGTAGTTATCACTGCAGAAATCTGAGGCAGTAGTAGAACTTCTGGTTGAGCTGCTCTTCAGCGTGGCTGTGGCCTGCGCGGTGTCTGGGCCAGACTCGCTCTGCTGCGTCATGCAGGCCATCCCACAGAGCACGAGCACCACGATAAACATTCACCATGAGTACAAAAGTCAGAGCGGCTGTGCTGACAATACAGTTCAGCGCACAACAGCAGGTTAGAAGGCGTTGTAGGAGCCGGTGATCACCAGCACTTCACAGCTCAGCATGGCCCAGCTGGAGAGCGGCGACGTTACCTTCTCACAGGGTACACGCATGCTGTTTTATCTGATGACGCCGAATGAGACTTCATTCTCAGACGTGGACAGCGTGCCGCGGTACGTTCAGAAGGTACGTTCGGGTTTTAAGTGACAGCGTTACGCTGCAGGACAGTCTCTGTTCAATACACACTGCGCTGTTTACGCAACTTCAGCGCCACAAAGCAGCCATGGCAGCGTGGCGTGGAGCTCCTGGCTGGCCGTGTCTCAGCAAGCACGGGCCGCCCCGCGCTGAGGAAAGCGCCTGCAGCCTGTTCCGTGGACATGAAGGCACTTCTCTGTTTACATGTCATCTGAGAGTAGGAAGTCGTTTTTGACACGCCAGCAGCTCGTCTGTGGTACGACTCAAGACGTGGGGTGTGTCTCAAAACGAGCCCTAGTTCTACACGTGCTGCGCTACAGTTTAGGGGACTAGATTTACTGAAACACTGCCGCACACCACACATCCGGACACGCTTCGTGATGTGAACAAACTCCACACTGGGCTTTCGCTGAGGGCATTTTATACAGTTCAGTCAATCTTAAGCCCAAATTCAAGCTGGTCAAGTAAACAAAAAGCTGCTCTGTGAAGCTCCCTCAAATAAAGTAGCATTTTACTGACAGACTGGCAGTGAAAGCCTGACTGATAGGTTTAATAGATATATGATGGATACATTTAGTACGTACATACAAATTTGGAAGGGCCTACAATAACAATTACAATAATAATCATTAATATGTAAATGTATCTGACCACCGTTGAGGGCAATACACTGCCAAACATGTGAGAAGTAACCTAAGGAGTGGTTTGCTGCATTATATATAGATACATACATTTATATGCAAAGGTTTAGGCGTTTGGTTCATTTTCTAACTGAAAATAAGTTACACTTATTACCTCACAGAGAACACACAACTGCAATATTAATACACCGTCACTGTATATTTGCTTAATTTAACATATGGGGGTGAAGTAAAACATAAAATATAGCCTGTGCAAAAGTTTATAGTGCATTTTGAATTTTGTTTTTTTTATTCAGAATATGTTAAACTCTGCTAATAAATAGAAATTGTGCAGTAAAATTTTCTGAAAAATCTCATTCAGATTTGATTTTAACTTTTTCCCAAATCAACAAAACATGTCATGTGACTGGAGTATAACTTTTAAATGCAAAAGTTTCTGAATACTTGAATCCGTAGTACCTGTGTTCTGTGGTTTTCATTTGTGAAAGAACCTGTGCATAAACACATGCATGCTGAGCAGGCTGAAATGCAGTGTGAAAGAGCTGTAGGTACCTCACGTAGCTTTACTGCTTTACGTTTAGTCATTTGATGCATTAGGCTGGTTGCAGGAAATGTATTTTCTGGATCTTAATACATCAGAAGGTGCTTGTACTTGGAATGCAATTGAAAGAGAATATTGTGCACTTTAAACCACATACTAGTCATACAGTCTAGAGCCAGAGGTCTGTCAACACTGCAGTTTTATGCTCTTCTTGAATCACATCATTAGCTTATGATAAAGTACTTCTTGACTTGAATCATATGTGATTAAAGGTTAGAAATCATGAAGCTATGGGTGGCTGGGACTCGAGCACTGGAGTTGGGAAACATTGCTTTAGGCCTGAGTTTCTCAGTGTCACGATTGGCCCCTCCCAGTCCTGTCCATGTGCTCGTGTTGTGTTTACTTCCCAGTCCTGTCCACGTGCTTTGTTTTGGTTTTCAGTCCTGCCCTCTTGTTTCGTGACTCCACCCCTGATTTTCTCCACTTGAGTTTCTACCTGTCCCTTGTTTACCCTCATGTATTTAAGCCCTGTGTCTTTGTTTGAATTGTTGTTTGGATGTATTGTATTGTATTGTTTTTCTCTTCTCTTCTCTTCTCTTCTCTTCTCTTCTCTTCTCTTCTCTTCTCTTCTCGTGTTGTTTGGTTCTTGTTTGAGGTTCTGTGTTTGTTTACCATGTCTGCACCCCGATCTCTTTGCGTTGGCTCTATGAACGCGGACTGTCATGACCATGGCCCTGGATTTGCCCTCAATAAAAGTCGCTTATCTCACCTCCTCACTCTCCGGCGTTATGCTCAGTCTTGCTTCTGGGTGGGTTCCACTGCAAGAATCAGTGATTTTCTACCTCAACACACCTGATCTAGTTCAAAATCTTTCGATAATCAATTGATGAGCTGAATTGGGTGGTTTCTGCTGCAGAAAATGTAGAATCCAAGTCCTATAGTTGTGAATAATGGTGTAGCGAGGGACTGTCTTACACCGTTTAACTTTGTCCAAGGCCCAGAATTAATTGCTCTCAGTGTGAGCACTTTTCTCCAGAGAGGGGTAAACTGAAGAGTGCTGATAAGACTATTAGGCTGTTGCTGGTCTCTGAATAATTACACACAGCATGAGTTATAGAGTAATGTTGCAAGAAACAGTGTGTGTGTGTTTTTTTTTTTTTCCATTTTGGTCACTCTAACACTGCATTTGCTAAAAGAAGGCCAGTATCTTGCTGAGCTGCAGAATAAGTGCTTACAAATTAGTATTCCAATCATATAGTGTTGTAACATGCTTTTAACATATATTGTCAATGTTCACTTTCACTGTGTCTTCTCTTATAACACAGTTCTCCGTTACTGTATCAAAATAAGAAAATTATCAGAGCAGTTTGCAAGGCATTTACCGAATGACTTTTATTTTATCTTTCAGTTTCAACACACCATAGAAATCATATATAAGACATACAACAGAGCAGTCAACCTCCTGGGGCACCTACATTAGAAAATATTTTAAATGAATTCCTTCCCCTCAGAAATAATCGCTGGCTGTCTTGACCAGTCGTAAATCATGACACCACATCTGGCCAATGTGAATATGGGTTTTGAATTTAAACAGTTGTAGACTGTCAGGACACGAGCAGGAGATTCCAGCGGTCCAAAGGTTGCACTGTATCTGTAGACGTATATCCGGGAGTATAGATGCAGTTGCTTTGCCCAGTGTGACCATCTACTGTTTAATAGTTCTAGTCTAATCTTACTCTGCTTGTTTTACAGTTTAACAGACGCTGAGACTTTTTCAGTATGGAACTGTAGCTGTTGAATGAGAAATCAGTCTTCATGCCCAGACTGTAAACTCCTGTACCTGCTTACGTTTTCAATGGGTGTGTGTTTTTGGTTTGTTTATAACCGAATCAACACATGTTTGTTATTTGAGGTAAAAGGCTGATGTTTAAATGGGCACATATAAACATATGAATAAAGAAGAGACAGTTAACCGCACAGCAGGACTCCTAATTGTTGTAATTTTGTCACAAACATGCCGTCATTAACTTATGCAGTCCACTATTGTTGCACAACTTTATTTGGTGTCTGTTTCTCCTTCCCAGATTGTGTGTTTGTGTGTGCATGTATGCATATATACACACAAAGCCACTGATAGAAATGCGTATGTTTTGCATTCTATTACGAATTCTTATTTAATACAAAGTTTTTATATTATGAGTGTAACACTATAAGTGAAAAGTAGAAGGATGTTGGATGTTTCCACGAACTTCAGAGTTTCTTATTATTTGGTATGTTCCCTCTTTTGCTGAAGCTGGCATGGGCTCCTTAAGTTTGTGCAAAAGCCTCTGAAGAGTAGATCAAATTCACCTGAGAATCTTCTGAACATGAGATTTAATAGAGGAGATAGGACAAAAAAAAATTCTGACCTTTTTGTATAAGGTCCCTAACATGGTCAGTTTCATAGGTTTGCTCCAATTTGAATAGTGATCTAAAATTTTCTATTCAAATAGCATTTTTTTTGCTTCAATATGTGATCTGATTCAATTTACCACCAGATTTGCTTGAAATCAGCTTGTTGTGACTCAGCTGTGTTTGTATTTTCACTGCAAAAACCACAGTTATATGAATCTCTTCACAATCCAACTAAAAAAGCAGAGAGCAAGAGAGCGAGTTCACGAGAGAGAGTCTAAAAGAGTCTAAAACACTAACATCTGTTTCACAAATGTAATTTTGCTGATGAGATCTGAGTTCACAGACACAGCTTTCTATAAAACCATTAAGAATCCCTCAACAATTTTCACAAGCCCAGAATATGTTACTGCTTGAATAATAGCTGTTTTCATTTATCCTTTCTTGTTTTCAAGAAAATATACCACTAAAACTGCATGATCTATGGGATCAAATAAGTCTTTATGAGAAAGAAATGAAAAACATCATAAAGACACCAAAAGGGTTGTTTGGAGTGACGCTATAGGGGAATCCATAGCCTCTTTCTGCAGGCCCCCTAGTGGCTACTTGATCAGCGGAATGAAAGTTAACTGGGGTACCTTTAATTAATATGATGAAATCCATTTTCCCCCATAACTCTATTGTAAATGAACTAAGACACTGTTGGCTCTCTGTGTTAAATGCTGTGACTCTGTAGAGCTGCTAGTGAGCAGTGAGGGGTGAAGGAGGAGGGTGAGAACCTTCTGCTGTCATTCACACCTTTCTACACTCTTAAATTCTTGATATCAAAAATAACTGCCTCAATTAAAATAGCATTTGAAGACAATAAAAACTCTTTTATAAACGTTGGCCTGCTTGCTCACGTACAAAGATCTGGTTTGCTTCTGATCTTGTAAATCATACACATTTCCATTAAAATAGCTTTTTGCTAATTATTTTATTGTGACTGATTCTGCAACTAACAATCTATTTAAAGATTCTTTAGGGAACCAAAATGGGTTCTCCTGAACACTGATCTAAAGAAACCTTCTGGTGCCTTTAAACAAATCTGTCTCATACAGTCCCAGTCAAAAACAACTTACCTTAATAAATTAACATTTGGGTGAAAGCACTTATTTTGATAATGTAATATAATGCAAGGACAGCACAGTACAGTGCTAACATTTCTTAGCTACAGTCAGCAACCAGATGTGGTGAAGTTTGCATGTGACGGAGGGTCCCAAGTGATATATCCTGCCCTAAAGTGTACTTACACTTACACACACACACAAACTTCCCCTTCCACCTGTGTGTATCTGCCATGCCTTGTCCCACCCCCGCTCTAGCCAAACACTGTGAACGTGCATGTGTCTTACATTCCACAGTGCGAAGGGGGACCTGACACTTATTGTTGAGTTTAACCAGTTTCTTTTACAGTGGGTAGCATTACAGCATTATAGAGAGGTTATATGGAGAGACTGAGGACTCTTCCTTATCATTTTTCCCTGCTTTTGACTTTTGCTCTTGCTAATACTGATTTATTGATTTTAGTCTTTGGCAGTATTGATAAAGAAAAACCTAGTTAAAGGCTCCAGGAATCTAAATCTGTATGTTCTTTCTGAAAAGGTTAATGTTAGAAAGAAAATATATATTTAGGTACACAGATGTACCAAGTATGTCCCATGAATAATTTTCCCATGACCAGCAAATGTGTGATGTATTTTGTGAATGTTTCCTCACCAATCACAAGGCTGGTGTGGCTTGTCCTGACCACACAGCTTGAGAACACTGTGTTCCCCCACAGTCGGAGAACTTACCCCAACTCTGAAAAACTTACACAAGAAAGTTAATAAATGATATACAAAAGCTTAAACTAGCAAGAACACCCATCATCCACTCATTCAGGTGGCCTCACCAGTATTCCAGGAATGCACAAGCAGCTATAAAGTGAGCAAGAACCTTCTATAAGATGTCATCCACATAAAAGCTGATAAAGTTTTAAGTGAGGTGTGGACACTGTGGGGACAGTCTTCTACACCTTCATATGTTAAGCCTGTTTCACTCTTGTCTCCTCACCCTTGCTGTTGTGTCTAGTTGTTACATATTGATATACAGCATTTTAGAATGAAACTCTTCATTTATAAAATGTAGAAACTGTGTTTAGATCCACCAAAATTCAAAAGCAGTTATCATATCTGTATAGATTTTGATATAAATGTGCCTCCCTAGCTAATTGCAATGCACGCAGTTTCAGCCTGGTTTGAAAGAACAGTTGAAAGTACATTTAAGAAACACAGTAAGTAGTACGTTGCCTCTGTGGAATTCAGTTTTTTGTCTGGTTTCGATGAAAGGGTATAATTGATGCAAGAGAAGAAAACACAAACAAAACATAAACAAAATTAAACAAGTCTAAACATGATAGTCATTTAGCATAAACTCTCAGTACCTAGTACTCCAGTACCTGTATTAAACACTGTTACCCACATGTTTCATAATTACTTTTGGGACATATAAAACCATGTCTTCCTCTTTTTTTGCGTAGTTTTAGAGCTGTGTGCACTATACATGCAGTCGGGTACAAAAAAGTTACATTGTCTTGGTTTTTTTAAGTGAAAATAAGTGCATGTCAACTACAAAGAACACACCTATGTACATGTTTATATCCAGTTGCTGTTTATTTGCTGAATTTAACATATTAGTTAAACAAAAATCTAAAATCTGGCCTATTATGGCACCTTTTGTACGGTATGTTTTATTTTTTCTAATATGTTAAACTCAGCAAAAAATAGAAAATTGTGCAGTAAAATTAGCGGAACGTTCTTTGTAGAAGATTAATTTATTTACATGAAACGTGTAATTTGACTGAGGATGTTCAAGCTACAGTTAAAGGGAGACTTTATTTTTAATCCATGTCATTGTCTAAGACAAACAGTACATACTGTTATATACACTGACCAGCCACTTCAGTAAGGACACCTCTTTGCTTCCGCACTCTTTGTCCATTTCATCAGGTCCGCTTACCATATAACACTTAATTCCTCCAATTACAGACTGTATTCCATCTGTTTTTCTACATACATTGTAAGCCCTCTTTTACCCTATTCCTTAGTAGTCAGGACCACCACAAAGCAGGTTATTCCTGGGTTGTGGGTTATTCTCAACATTCTCAGAGACCGGTTGGTCTCTATTGTTCTGTTTTAAAACCGTTTTGTGTTTTCCACAATTGTCCCTTAAAAGTACCACTGTACCTATAAGGGTGCATTTATATTGTTTGTACCTTGAAGAATGAAAAATGTATCTGCACAGTACCTTCATTTCTAACAGTGTACAACTGAAACAGTGAACTTAAACACCCCTGATTCACTTGTGTGTTGTGTAGGCTACTCCTTTCTTCATTGGTCTGGTCTTGTTAGAGGTGTTTGTGAGTTGGCTGAAAACTGGAGAGCTGCTCGTCAAAATCAACGATGGAACCACATCTCTCTCAGCAGGAATGATATCCAGACTACCCCAGTGAGTTAGCCAAAGCTTTGGTTTGACATCATGTTTCTATTTGAAATAGCTTCATGCCAGTTACTCACCTTGCACAAGCAGAATACCACATGCCTTTTGACCTCTACTAATATCAGTTCTAACCTGAAATAACATTATTTATAAATTGTAATTGTAAACAGCTATTACACTCTAAATTGCTGAGATTTTCTTTTCTTGTTGCTGGTTAATCTTTGGATTTGAATTAATTACACATTCTGCTTCTCTCAGTGTCTTTGTGAGGAGTCTTGAGGTGTCCAGCTACATCTATGTTTGGAATAACTATCACATACTGGAGCTACCCTGGGACTCTGCTTGGACATGGTGGTTGGCATTTCTTGGTGTGGACTTTGGATATTATTGGGTTCATCGATGCTGCCATGGTATGTCGTTACTCGCCAAAAGTTGCCTTTAAAAGGCCATACAACTAAAATACTGTGATGGCTGTTGCATTTACTGAT
Source organism: Pygocentrus nattereri (assembly GCF_015220715.1). Taxonomy (NCBI): domain Eukaryota; kingdom Metazoa; phylum Chordata; class Actinopteri; order Characiformes; family Serrasalmidae; genus Pygocentrus; species Pygocentrus nattereri. Next base: position 24,999,260 of record NC_051227.1, on the reverse strand, counting down.
GTCAGCGGTTTTTCCAGAGTTCTGCGTTTAACACACACCCAATTAAACCAACAAGCACAATGCAAACGTGCTGAGTTGTTGTGAAGTTATAGATCAGGTTACATCAGAACTAATTTCTCTTGTAATCTCTTACATTTTTGTACTTATCATTAAAACTCAAATATCCAGGAACTACTGACTGGTCCACTATTTTAATACATATGTTTATAATTTAAGAATACCTGATGCCCATGTACACATTAAATAACAAGCCTTAGAATGTAATAAGCCTGAGACATCATCTGTTTCTAAATATGAAGCAAGCTAGCAGTGCATTTGCATAGATTGCTCTGTTGTCATTCTGAAAAGCTGTGTAAATTTGCTGATCAATTTGCCAAATTTTCCAAAACACTAAGTGTTTTTTTGGCTCATGGTGTCATAAGGTATAGTGCAAAAGTTATTCAGGAAATATTTCTCTAATCTACTGCATAAAGAAGAGGAAATGAAGAAGGTGAACTTTCTAACAACTGTGCAAGACGTGGTAGACCACCAAAGCTGTTACCATCAGATAAAGCGTATTTAAAGCTTTCATCCTTGAGAGAGAGGAGAAAGGTTTGCTTCACTCTTGCTAAAGATTAAAAGAAAAAGGACGTGGTTCTGAAAGGATGTGTAACTGTCAAGAAGCTGTTACTGAGAAAAGGAAATAGACTAAAACAGTCATTTGCACTAGAACACCAGACTGGGCATCTGAAATATGGATTTTTTAACTTTCGAGTGTAAAGAATTAATTTGGAGTAGCAGAAAATGCAAGCAGCTTCCAAGACTGGACATTGGAGGTTTAGAAGAATATCTCTGCAAGTTTCCTTGAAAAACTTTTATAAACAATAGAAACAGTGATGAAGGCAAAAGTGGGACGCACACACGCGCACACACACACACACACACACACACACACACACACACACACACACACACACACACACAAATTATATTTAGTTGTTGAGGCTTTTGTGTAATTTTATGTTAAACATATGTTTTTTGCCTTTCCCCCTGACACTGAAAAATGAGTAGCTTGTTGTAAATGGCTGTTCTGGCTGGAAATTAAATAACCGAAGGGTGACTTTTGGACAGTACTGTATGGAAAAAATAATTCAGCTATTACATTCACTGAATCCATATAAAGTAAATACAAGTGACTAGCTTTTCACCCATGTCAATATGACACAAGTACTGACACTTTTGCTATGCTGGATGCTTGAAAACAATAGAAGGAATTGGGTCCATACAGTGACTTCAGTAATGACAAGGAATGCTGAGGATATTAAGTGTTGCCATTTACAAATTCAGAACATGCATTTTCTAGAGCATCACTGCCTGACCCACCCATAAAGCTATTTTAAGTTAACATTTCCTGTACACATGTGTGAGCTACATTGAGCACTATTTTTGGCTGGGAAATGCTCTTTTAGGCCACCTTCATAGACAACCAACTGTATTCTTAAACTAACTCTGGGCCCAATAATTCAGATTGGCCATTGGTCCAATAGAGCTTTCTGTTAAAAAGAAATATTACCAGTATGTCAAAGGCTAGTTTACTGACCTCATTTCTTACCGCAGTAGTTAATAGGGGTCGTTGCCCTTTTCCTTCTAAGGTTAAGTACATGGTTAACATATGTTACATCTATTTCAGCCATTTAGGATTTAATTTTGATAGGGCAACAGGACGTTTTTCAAATTGTGCCTCTGCAGACTTCAGCGGGATGGAGTGGAGTGATGAGGTGCTTGTGGTTGTCATGTTATGTTTTCCATTGTCCAGAGCCTGTTCAAGTAGTAGGAAATGTCATTTATGCCGGCGGTCTGCTGCGTCCAATTTGTACTTTTTTTCTTTCTTTTTTTTTGGAAGTTGGAGGAAATTATTTGTCGAACTTTCCTGTTCCATCATTGCTTAGGATGGCTTCTCCTGCACATTGTAGGGTTAGAAATAGCTTCCAGTAAAGACATAAAGCCACGGCCTCTGCCTTTTTTCCTCTTTAATATCTGTGTAATATCTGTGCAGAGGGTTATAGTGGAATGCGACCATATTAAAGCCATGTGATTGTGATTGCAGAATGGGGATGGGAAGTTTTATCTACTGTAAAGTGTACAGTAATTCACAACTAATGTTCTGTCTTTTGAATAAAGATATAAAATTATAATTAAAAAAAATATCTGTAGTAAAACTAGCAGTCACAGAAAATATATTTTTTTCCAGTACAAAAACTGTGAAAAACTGACATTGTCATGAACATTTGATTAATCCATGAAATATTTAGGAATAAATTATTCCATAACACTTAACTTTAGGACAGTATTCATAAGGCTACACGCTAATGTAAGCCTGTCATGGCAACTGGCAGAAACCCACATAGACATGTAAACCTACGGCATCACTTATTCCAGTAGGCATCATTTGTCATTAAGTTTTCCTTGATGTGAAGTTTACACAACATCTAAGTCAGGTGACATTCATATTTCTTGACATTAGGCTATCATGAAACCAACTGGAGTGAATTAATAGACTTTATAGCTCAGTGTAGGTCACAGTGACATAATGCTGATAAAGTCATATTATGACTTAGCACATCAAGCTGGATGGACCAGTGTGGGCATTTCTCATGGCCTTTATGTAAAGTGAGTTTTATTTTGACATTTAAAATATTTAAGCGGTCACTTCATCAGTATTATGTCACTGTAATATACACTACGCTACAAAGCCAGTGTTCTAATGTGCTATGAAACCTGACATCAAAGCTGGCAAAAGCAGTCTTTATGACCGATAACACATATTAGAATAAGACTTTGTAAATGTTTATGCTGGTTCTTTGTCAGTCAGCATGATAAGTTTATGCAGGTATCATGATTATGTAGGCTTATTAATACTGCCCTGCAGTAAAGTGTTACTAAATATTCCCATCATAAAATAATCTGGCAAGTCAAAATTCCATAAGAAATGTTTCGAGGCTTTTGGAGCATTACAGCAAGACATCAAGTAAAGCTCTTTATTGCATGTAGAGATCATGAAACTGCAGTGATCTTACACAAGTGTATGTCAGGTTGCCAGTTTCTTTTCTAAATTTGTTTCTGACCTTCAACCTTCCTGAAAGCAGTGCTAACAATTTAGCCATCTTTGTAGTTTCCGAGTTTCCCAGTAATGGCTTCAAACTGGTTTTCATACTCAATTTAGCCTCCACTGGTGCATGGGAATATTTATCTATTATCCTATTTTTTTGGGACATATAAGCCATAAATCTTTATTTTGAGCAATATAAGCTGAAAAAGGGCAGAAATATGACCATCATAAAAGCACACAGACCCCAATTAGTACCGTTGTAAAATATGAACACTTATTTTATTTATTTTTTTATGGGCATTTCATATTTCTCCCCTTCATGTAAAACACTTAAAAGAGGTTGTTATTTGTTTCAAGCTGGAAAAGAACGAATGGAAGCACTTTCATGTTACAACTTCTTTTTTCCAATGCCATGCTTATTGAGAAGACATTACTGTAATTTGGGCAGTAGTCTAGGCTTACAGTCATACAACATAAGCCTTTCAACCTCTCTGATAGTCAGGTATTAATAATAATAATAATAATAATTTTAACTCAGAATATATAAACAAACTGCAGATTCAGTTTACAGGTTTAGGAATATATGTCAAATATATTGTTATTATGATTGTTATGCAGTACTGTTAAAACTCTATGATCATTCAAGCATTGGTATTTTATTGTCTTCCTTTGTCTTTCTTTGAAGTGTCTAAAGTCTGGAGGCTGTTTGCATGCATTCTGGCCTCCTGCGTTTTTTCCTATTACTTGCATTATTTTCCAGCTGTAGCTCCTGACTGGTCTTTCCTTACTGTCATCCACCAGAGCAGAGCAGTGCTGTCTTTCCGACCGTACACTGCCTCTCGCTCCTCGTTAGCCTTTGGCTGCACTTAGAAGAGACGACGTTTATAGCTGTTTATGTGTGTTTCTGGACTCAGGGGAAACTGGCGTATCTTTCCTCAGTGTAAGAAGGAGCTATAGTGGTAGCAGTTTTCCATTATTGGTTAATTCCTTTAACCCTAGACTCGTTCTTCAGTTATTAATCTTAAGATTATTATTCAGTACCTGCTATGTAGGTAATTTGTAATTTATGTAGGTGTTGGAGTGAGCAACTGAAATTTAGGCCTGCACACTGAACAAGACCTTGAGTTTATTGATTTTAATTAAACAAAGAATTTCACTTTTTTTTTGCCTTAATAAACATTACTGTTGGTGCACAGCTGGGTTGATCACCAGTTGCTTATGACTGGGCTATAAGTTTAGTTTTGTTGCCCTGGAGTTTTGTTGATTTCATGATGAACCTGTTTTAGCATTCAAATTCAGCCAAATTGAATGGATTTTTAAACGATCTGAAGGGTCTCTGAACTATAGTGTTTACTCTGAAGCAGGTCAGGGACAATATATAGATGTAGTGGAGTCAGTGACAGTCGTCGTGGTTCTGTTTGTTTTCTCTCTTATGTGGGCCGACAAACAGCCACTCTGCTCTCCATATGACGCTATTTCCAGAAGGTTCTCTGGAAACCTCAAAACAACAGCCTGTTCACAAGCTCTGCACCAGTGTTGTTGATCAGTGAGGAGGAAGCCTCATAGACACTTTTAAGATTTTAAGAGGTTTGAAGAAATGACCAAGAAAGGAAGATAAAGTGAAGATGTGGGAAAGACGTTTAAACAGCTACCGAGACAATGTTCTCCTTCAAAGCTGGTGCCATCAGTGGACAGTTGGCATTAGTCATTGATCATCTTCTGTAATTTTATGCTTATTTTCACTCTGAGTTTTCAGGTCTGTGGATCAGAGCTAAAGGCCTGTTATAACGTGCCTCAGTATCACATGAAGTGGAAGCGAAGTGCCATTCTGTTTGTCTTTATAGTTTCCTTTCTGGCTAAGGCATTTAAGTGAGATGTGCTGTTTTCACGATGGGTGGATCAGGGATTGTAAAGCTGAAGAGCAAAGAAAAACTAGTCACAGGAGATGGTACATCCTTCACCACCTCACCTCTGAAAATGGTTTACAGTTGGAGAGGTGTTTACAGTGCCTTGGCCACTGGGGTCTCCAAATAAAGACTTTGATCACATCAACATGGGCCTTTCTGCCTGTCGTCATTCAGGATATTGAGGGTGGATGGACTTTTGTGTCCCAGAGCCAAGTTTTATTTTTATGCATGCTCTGCATTTGAGGACATGCTAATGCTCCAGCGTGTGCTAGTAAATATGAGTAATAGTCAGTTTAGGCCACACTATCTGACTGAAAAGTATTCAGCCTACATTTTCCACCATACACCCTTGAACTGTTTTTAGATATATGGTTCTTGGAAAGCCTTTAATTGATTCTTCTTCTTAAAATAATTCTTTACATTCATATATTTTATTTTGAAAAATGGTCTGTTAAATCTGTTAAAGTGTTGTTTAAAAGTGGTTCCTCTATGGCTCAAAGGCTTTTTTGTCACCTTGTAAAAATGTACTGTTATCATTCCACTGACCACTAGTTACTAAGTAACAATGATGGTCGCAATACTAAGTGCTGTATTAGGCAGAAGAAATCACTAATATTAAATCTCAAATGTGAAACAAAGCCCAGGGCATTTGTGTTTTCTCTTTACTCTGCAAGACTGTTGCACAAAACCAATAAAACCTGAAATCATGTGTTATCATAAATAATATCACAGCTGTGATGATCTATTACGTCGTAATGCGTTTCACGACAAACCCCTGTTGTGTTTAGAATCGTGTTGAGGTTAACCGTAGGTAATGAGGGCTTATACATTTTATCGTTGTCAGCTATTTCTGTATGCTTTTCTGAAGGAATCATTCATGAAAAGCATGATTAAAAACTTGAGACCATGTGACAACAGCGAGTGCTTTTGTCAGTGTAGAACGTCCTCCTGCCTGATGCTGTGGAAGCAGCGAGGTGTTAGCAACTGCAGACAGCCGCAGTCGCTAAGACAAACAGATCGCGTCAGTGCCACTGCGGGACGTCCCAGAGGCAGCTGGGTCTGGATGTTATTGTTTTCAGAAGGAATCCTCACGGTGGAAGGTGGCGGGGGTTAACCCCGGGCCACGGGGGCTTCATAAATCTTCTCCCGCCACTGGAAGTCCCCGGCCGCTCAGGTTGGAGGGTGTACAAAAGAATCAAACCGGTCAGGATGTGGAGCCAGGGCTCTGGACGAGTGAGGTGTGCCCCCGGGATGCTGAAATAATATCAACAATAGCCAACGAATCAGCCTCTCTTCTACAGAAGTGTGTGTGTGTGTGTGTCAGGGCCAGGCCAGTGCAGTATATGGTGTGTATCTTGCTGTGTTGAAGGTTTAATGTCTCTGTAGACGTAGTCAGCCTTTCCACAGTTACTTATATATCCATAGCTCCTGTCGATGCTATACAAATCACCCAGTTCTCCTCGGCTTCATAGTCTAACCAAGAACCCCACCGCCTTTTTTTTTTTTTTTTTTTGCTAAAATGATCTTTTCAAAGCTAAAAATGTCAGATGTCCTTTAAAACATGAGCACACAGGAGGTGTCAGGTGGAAATTGCCACTGGAGGGAATAACTGTGCTGATGGGCACATCCATTCTGGAAAAAGATGAAGATGCTGGAAACACAAGTTTAGCGTGTAAATGGTGCTGGTCAGATAAACTCTTTAAAATGAAAGTTGTCTTAGGTGTACAAGTAAAAAAAATGGTATGGAACTTTTAAATTATGTGTAACATGTTTTATTCAAACCGACACGTCTCATTCATAAAAACTGTTCTTTACAGGTTCTTTAGGGAACTAGTAGTGGTTCTCCTATGTCGTTACACCAAATAACCCTTTATTTTTGTTTTTAAGAGTATAGGAATAGATGAATGATGTCTTGGTGATACTATTGCTTTGGAATTGTTGTTTATTGTTCAGTAATGTGGCGCCACTGTTCAGTCTTGATTCTGATGTTTTTGACAGAATAATTTATGATTAATCGGGTAATCAGAATTTTAACAAAGGCGAAACAGTAAAAAGGGGTGTACCTAAACAGTAACTAACCATGCAGTCTTTTACACATACCAGAATACTTTATTACACAAAATGAATAATAAGATCTTATAAAAGACTTCATTAACATAATATATAAGCCATTATGTGACAAAAGGAGATATAAATAGGTGTGTCCTTCAGGCTCTGTTTATTACTGTAAAAAGAAGCGGAAGCTAAATATAAAATATGTATTTTCATCATGCAACTGATCAGTGCTGATTCCTTTATATTTATAAATATTATTTATTTTATTTCATTCACTCATTTTAATTTACAGAGTAATTGGGTTTGTCACAGCCCTCATAGTGCAGTAGTACTCAAACTTGATCTTGTGATGTCTTTTCTGTTGTCCTGACCAAGTCTCGGGCATGAAGGTATTTGTCATCAGGCATGTCTTGGTCTCAGGCGCTGGTGTCGCCAAGGTGAATCTCTGTATTACTGTTGCTAAGTATAACTGTACTTTTTGTAGTTATGGTTTGTGTGGAGGGGACATACACTGCATTTTTGCCATGTTTGTGTCAATTCCAGACATCAAAGCAAAAACGAGCTAGAAGTGCAGACTTTGAACCTGTCAATACAGAATACAGATCGCATGACCTTGTATTTCATTATGTAAAGTATGCAATTCTACAATGAAACTTTTTATGATAAAATATTTAAAATGATAAAATAACTGATAACACAGCTTTTTCTTTGGCAAACTCAACTTGAGGACACTTCAACTCAGCCCAACTCAAAATTCTTAGTCAAAAGTTCTTGCAACTTTCTTTTCAAGTTCTGCTTCTCAGACATGTAAACAATATAGAATTAGTTTTTTTACTTAATGTCCTGATCAGCTGTCACTCCTTCCATCACATAATCCCATCAGGCATTTTCTCCTCATGGGCTTCAAGATATTGACAGCTGTGGCTTTGCTGGGCTTTGAACTTACCACCTCCTAATGTTGGGATTAATTATTAGACAGTTACACCTCATGTGACCATATTACCTTTTAAAATTAAAGCATCAAATATTTTCTACAGTGTATTAAATATTTAAAAACACAGAAATCTGAATAACTTCAGTTTCCAAGTAGTGCAACAGACTAAACTGTCGCCCCATCAGTGATTTTGAACCATAGTTTGCCATAGCCATCCATAAGTGATCATCCAATCACTTATTGGAAATAAGTGATATTGAATATTGGAGCAGAAATGTTTAATGGTATCATGTAATATAAAGAGTTGTGTGAAAAAACTGACTGAAAACAAATTCTTTATTATTTAGTTAACTGAGATGCAGAACTGAAAAATGTAAGTTAGGAGAACTTTTGACTAAACTAAGAAGTTTTAGCTGGGTCAACTCTATTGTCCTCATGTTAACTCAGGAAAAGCTGAGTAATCAGTTACTTTATGATTTTAAGTTGAGCTGACTTTTTTTTTAATAGTACATTTAAATGAAAGCGTGTTTAAAAAGACCAAAATATCTAGACTGGAAGTAGATAAATACTAATTATGGCCTAGTCTTAATCTTGACTTAATCTTTGACTAATTTATTCACATTTTATACTCGATCTCAACTAGATACCGTCAGTGGTTTTGGCTACAGGCCTAAACCCTATAGTCATGACCAGTAGTCTTAGAAATCATAACTAATGGAAGACCCAAGTAAGCAAGTTTACAATTTCTTCATGACCCACCATAAATATTTTTTAAGCTGTAAAATAAGGGGATGGCAGTGTTCATTTTAAATGCTTTGAGTTGGCTAGCTACTTGGAAAAAAATCACAGAGACCCTCATTCCATCTTTCTTCTGGAAAATATTATAAAATTGCGGGGGGGAATTGGATATCCTCTTTATTTAGAGGGTGCAGGAAGCATGATAACTAATGTCCATGTCCTCAGAACTGTATTTTTGGTAAACTTTCAGTGATTCCTCTGGAAGCTCTGGCCTTGGAGACAGGATTTCACCATGATGCATGTGAGGGATGCTTGCTAGCAAGTCAAACCACTTAATGTAATCCCACAAATCTCTCCTGGTAGGTCTTTCACCTTAAAGTGCGTAATGCTGGCAGTTTGACATTTATCACACCTTTTAAAGGCGTCTTTAATATTTAACAGTTTCGCTCAGCAAGTGAAGACAGTGTAAAGTATTGCGGTGACACAGGAGGGATTGGTTGGCGCTGCTGTGTGTTTGTGTTGGCATTTCTTATTAGCAGTCAGCCTGTCCACTCAGTCTGGGCCTTCACAGCCCATTGCTAGTGTGAGTGACGTGGCATGCAGCCTCCTGCCACTCTGCAGCACACTACCTCATTTACAGCACTGCTGCTGTACAGGAGAAGCACTGAGGGTGGCACTTGGGTGGACCTGCTGGGGGTTCTCACTGAACATTCACAGTGTGCTTCCTCATGTAAAGTGGAATGGTGACCCATAATAAACTAAGTTAGGGGGTGGGTTTAAAAAGCCTTATTAAATGTCCTGTAGGGGTGCGCAGTACATTGTTTTTAAATCATTATCAACATATTTACCTTATTAGTGATTTTGTAGAAGGCTGCATATGCAAATAGACCTCTAACAAATCTTTTTTATTGTATGCTGTGAGCCAGTTCTAGTTCCAGTTGATTTTCTGAGGGTTTCTTCAATATATTGCATTGCAGGTGCATTGGATAAGAAGACAATAAAAACAGTATTACTCTTTTATTCATATTGTGCAGCTGTAGTATAGTGTACTAGAAATAACTAGAAATTATGTTCAGAGATGAATTTGAGTACAGTGTGATATAGTCAGTAGTGGACAATAACTAAGTACACTGGTGTGTGTTTTGTCAAGTAGCTGTACTTTATTAAAGTATTTTACAGACTTTTTAAGTCCATAACTTTCTGCACAAATGTATCATTAATTGTTGCACTAAAGTGAGTGAAAACTAAATCATTATCAGAAAAAATAACCAGTCAAAGCACCCTTTTCATTTAATCATTCCCTAAATATCAGTTGCCCAATCATAGCTAAGCAACTACAACCAATGACCAGCTTTCTGAACCAAAAAATAAACCATACAGTGGGTGTAGAGTATTTTTAAATTGGTATCCAAAGAGTAGACATTTAAAAACAAGCATTTTAGTACTTTAACACAAGTATAAATAGATGACTGCTGCTTTTACTTGAGTAGTGTTTAATTCAACTACATGATTAGTACTTTCTCCAAAACTGGACATATTTTTATATAAGAAAGCAATGACATGTAGACATATGAAAGATTTGACTTTGTTATCATTAAAAGCAGAGTTAGGATAACAAAACTAACATTAAACTTTAACATTATAATGCAAATTTTAATATTAGTAATCTTAGCAAAAATGTTATACTTTCAATTCTTCTACAAAGAAACCCTCCTTGCTTTTATGCAGGTTTAGACTGAGTGCCACTGACACAGGATCAAACACAGTGGACACAGGATTTGTCACAATTGGCCCCTCCCAGTCCTGTCCATGTGTTAGTTGTTGTTTTGGTTTAGTCCATGTGTGTTTGTTTTGGTCCAGCCCCCTCATTTCATGACTCCACCCCTGATTGCCTCCACCTGTTTCCCGCCTGTCCCTCGTTTACCCTGTGTTATTTAAGCCCTGTGCTTTGCCCTTTGTTTCACTGGTCTTTGGTGTTTGCGTTGTTATTCTGGTTTGTCTGTCATGTCTGCCCCCCGATCAATCCGAGTTGGCTACATGAACCTGGACTGTTTAGATGATGACCCTGGATTTGCCCATAATAAACATCACTTATCTCCACATATGCGTCCTTGCTCCCAACCGCTACAGGATTAAACATGGTGCAACTCACATAGCGTGTAAGTTGAGGCTTAATCTATGTCAAATAAAGGAAAAATAAACATGCAGAGGAACTGTGAATGTAATACAAAGGCTGATGCTCCTTTGATTAGCTTAATGCCTCCTTCTCAGAGGCAATGCCACCTGAGGCCCTTTCACCTGATGTACATGAAAGGAGAAATAGTTTTACTTGTTTTTTTTTCCTGAGATCTCAAGCTATTTTATTTAAAACCTGTCCCCGTAATCTGAGAAAACCACCATAGCATACAGGTGGCTTCTTGTACAGGCATGATATGTGCCTGCAGCAAACATTTCTAGAACAAATCTCACCTGTGTTAGGTACAGTAAATGTAGAGTTAATATAAGACACCAAGCCAGCCAACATATTTAAAACTTTTTTTTTATGTCCATGTGTCGGAATACTAGTGTCTTCCAATAGTTGACATACAATAAATCAATAGATTAAATAAATGTTAAATGAGTTTTGCCTATTCATTTAGAAGAGCACTGAAAAATGATCTTAGTTTTCCCTTCAGCTCTGACTTCAGAAAGTTGTATTTGAGTGCAGTACTTTGTACTGAACAGTTCACAAAAAGACTCTGCAATTCTTTGATTATTCTGATTATTTCTGAGAAAAGTGTTCAGAAAATCAGTGTCAGTATATAGATCATTTCCCTGATCTGCTCCATTTCTGTTATCTAATCCTTACATATGTTACAAAAACAAGTCATTGAGACTGTGGCCTTTACCATAGTTTGTTTGCCTTTGATCCTTACCAGAGTTTATGTCCAAGGCCAGATGTTATATAAGCGCAGCGAGGGACGTGGAGTCAGGAGTGTTTGATTGTACATTTACAGTCTTGAAAACTACATTCAGTAGAATCATGTACAGATTAAATTAATGAAAATACAGATTGAAGTAATCATTAGCAGTCAGTTATTGGCAGTGAAACATGGTAAAAATTTGCTGTTAATTATTTCTTACTCGTAGCTTATTGTAAAAGTGGAGCAATTCTGGCAGATTTTAAACTTTCAGTTTGTACCACATTTGGGTTTGTAAGTAGAAGAGGAGATCACTTATTATGATATGGACTTGATGACAAGTTTTTGTACTATGTAGGGCCTTTTTTACCGAAAGGAAAATAATCCTCTATGTTTTTGACATAAAAGTAATTGGAATAAAATCAGAACTGCAGATTTTAACTTGCTGATACAGAATGTAAATTAAATGTAAATGTAATATAGTTTGGATTGTCAAACAACTGTGTGATTTACCATGTCTTATTTTTTTAGATTTAAACTTTAAAGGTTTTTTTACTCCTATATAAGTGGACAAATTAAGTTTCTTCAGCATGTAGCTGTTACTTTCAGTAATTCAGTAACATTATTTTTGTCGAGTTCACATGCACTGAGCATGAAAAGCACATGGTTGCTTTTGTTAGGGCGGCATGGTGGCGTGGTGGGTAGCGCTGTCGCCTCACAGCAAGGAGGGCCTGGGTTCGATTCCCCGGACAGGTGACCGGGGTCCTCTCTGTGTGGAGTTTGCATGTTCTCCCCGTGTCTGTGTGGGTTTCCTCCGTTTTCCTCCCAGAGTCCAAAGACATGCAGTCAGGCCAATTGGACATGCTAAATTGCCCCTAGGTGTGAGTGACTGTCTGTGTCTGTCTGTCTGTCCTGTGATGGACTGGCGACCTGTCCAGGGTGTATCGTGCCTTTTGCCAGAAGACTGCTGGGATAGGCTTCAGCACCCCCCCGTGACCCTGATGGAGAAGCGGCTTAGAGGATGGATGCTTTTGTTAGTTTGCTACTTGTTGATTTATTTATAGTTCTCATGTGGGCACTGTTCATTGTAGTCTCCTGAAAGTGCTGAAGGTGTTGTTTTAAAGGCACTGTATTTGAACTAGAGATCTACAGTCACAGATCCTATCATGGGAACATGTAGTGCATGAGCAGCGTGGCTCCAGCCTGCATTACTGTGATTGGTTTGAAAGGGTCACACTAGGAAAATACATCAACAGTATGGATGCACTGATATTTCAGCCACTAACACATTTCAGCTGAAAGTGGACAAAATTGGCAAAAGTGGAAAAGTAGTTTTCAGCTGACAGAAAAAGACAAAGATTATGACTGAAGAAAGATTAAATAGGACTAGAACAAATCTAACACCTAACAACTCATTTGAATGATAATGAAATCCTTTGCTGTCCTGCACTGCCCAGGTCCATTCAAGCTGTCTGAGCAACAGCAGATCAACAGTGGGAAGAAAATCAGTCACATGGAATTATTTTGCAGTTTCTATGACAAGCAATTTGTAATTTCTGTTCAGGCCAAGTGTTAGGTAAAGCCAGCCGGCTTAGTATGCAGAATACAGCAAAACAACGGAAGCGGAAATGAAAGTCCCCACTACCACAACAATGCCATCTGAAAAAATTCACAAACAACAAAGTCACAGTGTTATTAAAAATGGTAATGGAATTCATTGCCTTGAATAACATACTGTGTTGTTGAGGACATGGGATTTTGTGGTACATACTGTAGCCAACATACTGTAATTGTTTCAGTAAGTTTATGTATTTATTATTTATTTTTATTAATAAAAATAAGTGCATTTTCTTTATTACCTCAGAAGTTTTATGTTTAGCACGTACTTTCAAAAACATGAATAAAGCACCAACCTTTCCTTCAGTTTTCAGTTTTTGGCCAAGTGTGTCTTCGATTTTAGTTTTGCCTTTGACTGGGAATTTTTATCCATCCATCCATCCATCCATCATCTTCCGCTTCTCCGGGGTTCGGGTCGCGGGGGCAGCATCCTGAGCAATGAAGCCCAGACCTCCCTTTCCCCAGCCACTTCCACTAGCTCCCTGGGAGGGATTCCGAGGCGCTCCCAGGCCAGCTGGGCGATATAGTCACGCCAGCATGTCCTGGGTCTTCCCCGGGGTCTCCTCCCCGGTGGACTTGCCTGTGACACCTCCCAAGGGAGGCGTCCAGGAGGCATCCTAACAAGATGCCCGAACCACCTCAGCTGGCTCCTCTCGATGTGAAGAAGCAGCGGCTCTACTCCGAGTCCCTCCCGGATGACTGAACTTCTCACCCTATCTCTAAGGGAGAGTCCAGCCACCCTGCGGAGGAAACTCATTTTGGCCGTTTGTATTCGCGATCTCGTTCTTTCGGTCATTACCCAAAGCTCATGACCATAGGTGAGGGTGGGAACGTAGATCGACCAGTAAATCGAGAGCCTTGCCTTATGGCTCAGCTCTTTCTTTACCACAACAGACTGGTAAAGAGCCCGCATCACTGCTGACCCAGCACCAATCCGCCTGTCAATTTCCCGCTCCCTTGTACCATCACTCGTGAACAAGACCCCGAGATACTTAAACTCCTCCACTTGAGGCAAGAGCTCATCCCCGACCCAGAGAGGGCTCTCCACCCTTTCCCGCGTGAGAACCATGGCCTCGGATTTGGAGGTACTGATCCTCATCCCGGCCGCTTCACACTCGGCTGCAAACCGATCCAGTGAAAGCTGAAGTTCACATCCTGATGTCCCCAATAGGACCACATCATCTGCAAACAGCAGAGATGTGACCCTGAGGTCACCAAACTGGACACCCTCCATCCCCTGACTGCGCCTAGAAATTCTATCCATAAAAATTATGAATAGAATCGGTGACAAAGGGCAGCCCTGACGGAGTCCAACTCTCACTGGGAAAAAGTCTGACTTACTGCTGGCCATGCGAACCAAACTCCTGCTTTGTTTGTACAGGGCCTGAATGGCTCGTAGCAAAGAGCCATGTACCCCGTACTCCCGAAGCACCTCCCACAGAATACCCTGGGGAACACAGTCGAATGCCTTCTCCAAATCCACAAAGCACATGTGGACTGGTTGGGCAAACTCCCATGAACCCTCCAGAATCCTGGAGAGGGTAAAGAGTTGGTCCAGTGTTCCACGACCAGGGCGGAACCCGCACTGCTCCTCCTGAATCTGAGGTTCGACTATAAGCCGGACTCTCTTCTCCAGTACCCTTGCATAGACCTTACCAGGGAGGCTGAGGAGTGTGATTCCCCTGTAGTTGGAACACACCCTCCGGTCCCCCTTTTTAAAAAGAGGCACCACCACCCCAGTCTGCCAATCCAGTGGCACCACCCCTGATGTCCACGCAATGTTGAAAAGGCGTGTCAGCCAAGACAGCCCCACAACATCCAGAGCCTTGAGGAACTCGGGACGGATCTCATCCACCCCTGCAGCCCTGCCGCCAAGGAGCTTTTTAACTACCATAGCGACTTCGGCCTCAGTAATGGACAAGCCTATTCCCGTGTCCCCAGACTCTGCCTCCTCACTGGAGAACGTGTTGGTGGGATTGAGAAGGTCCCCAAAGTATTCCTTACACCGCCCAATGACGTCTTCAGTCGAAGTCAGCAGCACACCATCTCCACTATATACAGTGCTAGTGGCACACTGCTTTCCCCTTCTGAGTTGCCTGACGGTTTGCCAGAATCTTTTCGGAGCCGACTTAAAGTCACTTTCCAAGGCCTCACCGAACTCTTCCCACACCCGGGTTTTTGCCTTGACAACGACTGAAGCCGCAGATCGCTTGGCCTGTCGATACCTGCCAGCTGCCTCTGGTGTCCTACAGGCCAACCATGTCTGGTAGGACTCCTTCTTCAGCTTGACGGCATCTCTCACCTGGGGTGTCCACCACCGGGTTCGAGGATTACCGCCCCGACAGGCACCAACTACCTTGCGACCACAGCTACAGTCAGCCGCTTCAACAATGGAGGAGCGGAACATAGCCCATTCTGAGTCAATGTCCCCCACCTCCCCCGATATCTGTTCTGACGGAGGTGTGAGTTGAAGATCAATCTGACAGGTTCTTCTGCCAGACGTTCCCAGCAAACCCTCACTATACGTTTGGGTTTGCCTGGTCTGACTGGCATCTTCCCCCACCACCTGATCCAACTCACCACCAGGTGGTGATCAGTTGACAGCTCAGCTCCTCTCTTTACCCGAGTGTCCAGTACACATGGCCACAAGTCCGCTGACACAACAACAAAGTCAATCATTGAACTGCGGCCTAGGGTGTCCTGGTGCCATGTGCACTTATGGACATCCTTGTGTTCAAACATGGTGTTCTTTATGGACAAACTGTGGTTTGCACAGAAGTCCAAAAACTGAACACCACTCGGGTTCAGATCAGAGAGGCCATTCCTCCCAATCACACCCCTCCAGGTCTTACTGTCGTTGCCCACGTGAGCGTTAAAGTCCCCCAGTAGGACAATCGAGTCTCCAGGAGGAGCACTTTCAAGCACCCCTTCCAAGGACTCTATGAAGGCTGGGTATTCTGAACTGCTGTTTGGTGCATAAGCACAGACAACAGTCAGGACCCGTTCCCCAACCCGAAGGCGTAGGGAAGCTACCCTCTCGTCCACCGGGGAAAACCCCAACATACAGGCGCCGAGTCGAGGGGCTATGAGAAAGCCCACACCTGCCCGCCGCCTCTCACCATGGGCAACTCCAGAAAAGAAAAAAGTCCAGCCCCTCTCAAGGAGATTGGACCCAGAGCCCAAGCTGTGTGTTGAGGTGAGCCCGACTATATCTAGCCGGTATCTCTCAACCTCGTGCACCAACTCAGGCTCCTTCCCCACCAGTGAGGTAACGTTCCAAGTTCCAAAAGCCAGTTTCAGCAACCGAGGATCAGAACGCCAAGGCCCACGCCTTCGGACACTGCCCGATCCCGATCCTCTCCATGGATCACCACCTTATCGTGGTGGAGAGGTTTGTGTGCTTGAAAGACCCTAGGAGCTATGTTGTCTGGAGCAAAAGCTCTTGGTAGGGTCTCCCATGGCAAACTGGTCCTAGGTGACAGGCCAGACAAAGCGTGATCCATAATAACCCCTATGAGGACAACAAAGCAGGACTTGTGTACCCTGCCCGGATCAGGGTTACCGGGGCCCCACCCTGGAGCCAGGCCTGGGGGAGGGGCTCGCCAGCGAGCGTCTGGTGGCCGAGCATTCACTCATGGTGCCCGGCCGGGCCCAGCCCGAAGGAGCTACATGAGTCCCCCCTCCCATCGACCCACCACCGATGGGAGGGGCAGTAGTAGGGGTGCGGTGCATTGTGGGAATTTTTATTTCAGTACATTATTGATTTAATAGTGTTAATTTATCATGTGAAAGTGTTATTAACATGATAGCTTTGACAGCCCTATATACTGCTCACAGTTACGCATGTTATTATGTAATATAGTACATATAGTGTACATTTAGTATATCAAAATGACCATGATAACCTCTAGTGATTACTAAAGCAGATGCAGCACATATGCTTCACTAAAGCATGTTGTCATCTATAACATATGTGAATGTACTTATTCCTCTGAAGAGATCCTTAATAAGAGTAAATTCAGCAGGAGCTCAGTGTTTTCTGACCACACCAGAACTGTTTTTTGTCCATTGAGTAGTCTACATGAGCTGCTGTGCTGCCTAAATGCAGCTTGCCCTCATCTGTAGAGAAAAGCTCTGGGTCTGTGTGCAGGCCTGACTGCTCAGGCTTGGTGGGAAAGGCTTTCTATGGCATCGGTTCTCATCATTAAAGCGCTTCCCCTCTGAATACAGGCTGCCAAACTATGCAGCGTCCAACCGAGCCCAGCGCGCAAGGACATGGATTGCAATGAGGCCTAGCTGTACATACTTCCTACCAGTGACACCCTGCATCAATCTTCCTCTCTTTCACTCTGAGTGGGGAAAGCACTGGCTCATGCACACTATCAAACAATGGCCAGTGTGTGCGTCTCTGATAGAACTTTCATCTGATAGTCTCTTACTGTGATGGACGCAGTGGCTGGAAAGTGTAATGGAATGGTTTTTGCTCATGCAGACACTTTGTTAATGACTTGCATGGTAAATGACTCTGGAATGTATCCATCAACCTGACTGGGGCCTGGTGTAATGATCACTGCTGGAAAAACATTGTTGGGACCAGTTTTAGGAGGAAATCAACTCAATTGATCAAAACCTTTTGGACAGTTTAGCTATAACTCAACACTTTCAACAGTGCCAAAATTTTAGCAATAACTGACAACCAAAAAGCTCTTTTTGATTTTTTTTCTTAGTTTTTTTGTTTGGAAAACATTCTTTCATAGCAGCTCTTCAGAGGCTGGACAAGCTTTATTGAACATATCTCAAAATATGGAAATTCAGAGGAAATTTTGATTTTGTATGTGTAGTTTATTTTGTATATGTGTGGAAGGTCATGTTGTTAGGATACATCATGACTTGTTTTTTTTGTTTTTTTTTTGCTGTGTAATCAAGCTAACGTTAGCATTGTGGCAAATGCTTTGTGGTTTTGATCAGCTACAGCAACATAGACCAGTTTGGTAGCTTAATGCTTAAAATTGGAGACTCAGTATAATGCATTGAATATAATGAAGCCTAAACTCATTGGATTGAATGAGATTGAATGGGATTGAATGTTCTGTAAATCTTGTTTGGCCTCGCAGTCAAAGCTATGAAAACATTAATGCAAAATTGAGCGGTGGGGTGGGAGCAAAGTCTTCTCCACCATCTGACTTTAAGCAAGCTCATTTTTGGCTGGTATAGTTGTCAAAATGTAGTACAAAGCTTATATTACTGATAACGTAATGTGGAGTGAAATAAGCATGTCTACTTTCGTTCGTCTAAGGCAAACCCTTCGGTTACTTCATATGAGAATACATCTTTGCCTATTATCAACTTTGAGTTTGTAGCCATATCCCATCATTCAGAATGGCTGAGCTGCAAAAGTGCTGCCAGAATTCTATGATTCTCATACATTTTATGTATCTAATTAAACCACCAGTAGATGGTTGTTTAGTTGTAGTGATGCAGTGATGACAGAAAAGAAAAAACTTGTCCTGCCTGCATGCTATGCAGTCATTTTCAGCATGCATTTACGGAATGATGACCATTTGTTGACTTTGCCCTAACAGTTAATAAATAGCAAGTTAATAATTAATTAGCATCGCATCTATCACTATGGATGGATTTTTGCTCAAATATTTACAGTCATATGCAAAGGATTAGCATGTCGTTTCAATGACAGTGTCGTATAATATCAATGAAGCGCGCAAGCCCCAGAGACTCATCCAAACTGGATCCGAGGCATGTATCCTTGACTGTAAGTCTAGCTGCTCAGCCTGCTGTCAGTGGTGTGGCTGATGAAATTTTCTGAATGGAAATTGTGTGGTGCTCTCCCATGAGCTTGGCTCTAGCCAGGTAATTTTGACATCTTGGCCTGGTGCCGCTGCCTGCTGGAGGGCAGAGAGAGAGAGAGAGAGAGGATAGAGAGCTGTTCTTACACTCCCAGCGCTCTCTGTTTGTTCAGCTGGTGAGCGACTACTCGCTGGGCTATCCATGTCAATGGAGCTCACGTTGAAGCAGCACTCATTGAAGCAGGCACTGAAGCAGCAGGTCCTATTTGAACAAAGAAATAACTGAAAGGGACATGTGAAATTTATTGGTATTAAGACATCTATACAAATATTAACCCCTTTTTCTCAAACAGCAACCACCAGCAGGCCACTTTATTTGAAACCTCTGCTTTGCTGGTGTGCAGTCAGCCGTAGCTCATCTGTTGTTTCATGGTTTGTGTCATTTATCATCAGGCCTACGCCAGGGGTTAGTTTCTGACCACAGAGCTGCTCTTGGCTTTTGGGCTCTTGGCTTTTTAACCACTCTTAACCAGGTAGTGACACTAGTGTACGTCAAAATAACAGGAAATC
Organism: Pygocentrus nattereri; assembly: GCF_015220715.1. Taxonomy (NCBI): domain Eukaryota; kingdom Metazoa; phylum Chordata; class Actinopteri; order Characiformes; family Serrasalmidae; genus Pygocentrus; species Pygocentrus nattereri. Next base: position 24,979,647 of record NC_051227.1, on the reverse strand, counting down.
CAGCACCATGCACACTACCACATCACTATTGTGCCAGTCGCTGCTGTAACAATGGCTCTCCACTCAAATAATGTCTGGTCAAGAGCAGCCCTGTGGTCAGAAACTGACTAAAACTGCATGGGGTGGAGAGTGTGTAATTGTACACTAATATAGGGGACATATGACCTTATAAAGTATTTAGTGAGAAAACAAGGCCAGTTCTAAAAGCGTTTTATTGCTGGAATGTTGTGCAAAGATAGTATAATTGATCCAGCAGAATCAGATATGCTTAAGATGCTCTGCTTCGTTTGTTAATTTCCTGTTGATCCAGTAATATGAGCTTTACCAAAAAATACCATATGGACAAGGTGGAACAAGAAGAGTTACTTGAAGCTTGGCAGGCATGGTTCTGTGGATGATGAGCACGAGGGCCAACGCAAAGATTAATGTTCCAGAAATCACAACAAAGCAGAAGTGCATAAACTGTTGGAATGCAACCAAGCGATTGCTCAACAGGCCATGTTCTTTTACTGTGGTTTATTACATCAGTGGCAGGCCCAAATTTCACTCATCATTGTCATTCATCCAAGTCATCTAAAGGTAGCGGCAGTGCTTTCTAGGAAGTACAAACACATTCTTTTGTTGCCTGAAAGTGGACATACTCAGAGGTTTTTGTCGTTCACAGTAAAACCAATAGCTAAAAAAATCTCTATTTGCCTATTGCCACAAATGCAGTCAATCAGCCAAGATTTGTTTAGTGTTAAATTGAATCACCATTACTTAACGTTTTTATGCAGCTGGTGAAAAGTGTGGGATTTAGATATGCACAATTTGTACAGTGCTAATGAGTAACGATTAAGTGTCCATTAATTCTTACTAACAATAATAGCTAGTAACTACATTAACCTCATCTAAAACTAAAGGAGCTTCATACACCAAACATCCTTGGACTAATTGTCTACATTTGGAAAATGTTTTTTTTGTTTTTATCATTAAAAATCACTTTAAGAGAGAACTATAGGAACTGTGCACTGAAGAACTCAGTGTTCAGCAAAGGCACAGTGTTAAGTTAAACTGTAATATTTCCTTATCTGTGTGTGTTTTAGAGCTGAATATTCTGTGGGCCGCTCACCAAGTTCATCACAGTTCAGAGTACTACAACTTGACCACAGCGCTGCGGCAGTCTGTCACCCAGCAGTGTGCTTCATGGGTAAGAGTTCCAGTTCTTGAGTGAGTGATTAACACGACCGCACTGTCTGTGCACTGAAGTCAAAACAAGTCTTCTCTTCTGTCTGTCTGGCTGTCTCATGAACTGTACTTTGACCTGAAGTGTCATTCACCTTTGCATAACTAGAACAGTGAGTGTTTGAAAGGCTTTAATCATAATGATAATAATAATAATTTTTTTTTTTAAAGTTTCTCATTGATAATTAAAGCAGCCTTAAAATTATTTTAAATTTTAGTATGGTCACAACACATTCTTGATCCTTGCATTTATTACCTAATGGAGATGTAGGTGATAACCTGCTGGTTGAAAATGAGTTTAATCTGTAAGCAAGCTCACTGATGTTACATGAAGAGGGTGATTTGTTCCTACTATAACCTCACACTTAAATGTGTATTTTTTATTGTTAGTGTGAGAAATGACTCAGGGTTTTTTTGTTGTTGTTTTTGTTGTTCTGGCAGGTTTTCTACCTTCCAATGGCATTAGTAGTTCCGCCGTCAGTTTTTGCTGTGCACATTCAGTTTAACCTGCTCTACCAGTTTTGGATCCACACTGAGGTAAGCCAATAATCTGTTAACCCCCTTAATGGTTTTGGGCTTGAAGTGTTTGCAGCATGCAGTACCTTGATACATCTGGTATGCTAAGAGTGTTACACTTCTAAACACTAAAAAGATTTTTTTAATGGCCTTGCTTTCTCTGGTTTTCTACTGTCAAGACAAATGAGACTAATTCTCTCCTTTCCCACAACATTAGTTCCTTATTGGATTTTAATTGGTTCTTTTGTATACTTTGAACAACTCCAAATGCCTATATTCCATATCACTTTCCAGTCCAGTCCCAAACCTGTGTTCCCTAAGAACTAATGAACTTTTATGAAATATTCCAAACAGAAGCATAAGCATACTCTTGCCATTTGAGCAAAAACAGGGCTATCAGTTTTACAGTTTTGGGAGTCGTTTAGGGGAATGGTTTTGGAATCGCTTCCATCTTTTAGAGCGCTATTAGTGAAAATGGTCTTCACATCCACGAGTTTCTGAAGGATATAATATATGCCTATTTTACTGGCTTTTTTGATGTAATGTAATTTTTTGGCATGGGATTCCTAGACATAATCCAACTTTAAAACACAAACCAAGCAGAGCAACCTCATTTCATTCAAGATAAAATTCAGCTGCAGCCAGGCTGCTCATTACATGGAAATAATGGCCCATTGAAAAATCATGTTCACTTGTGCACAGTTCCCAGTTGCATTTGCAGGTTTAGATTCAGACATCAGAATCATTACTCAAGTCAAACACCTAAGGGTAAACTGAACACCTGCGCAACATATAACCATATATACAGTTAAAACGGCTTGTTATGTGGTGGGAAATGAAGTGGTGTAGTATGACCACTGAAGCTGAAGTATCAGCCTTTTTGGCTTCTTTAAAGCTCTTGTACTTCTCTCCAACTTTGTGTTTGCTTTATTTCTAATCTGTATTGTTGTTTCCATCTGGAAATCTGACCACCATTTTCTTTCCATAGATAGCCTAGCTTCGAGCAAGCTCATCAGACAAGAAAACACTTGAAATGAATGATGTTTCATGTCAGACTACGTTAACGAACATGTGAACCATACAAGCTTTTGGGTCCTGCACAATTCCTCCTCAGTCTTGTTCGCCAAAGCAAAGACAAGGCAATCAATAGAAAAGATTAATGACATGTGTGAGGCTAATGCTACGATGTTTATGTCTCTGTTTAGCAGCGCAACAGTTGGTGCTGCGGGGGTCTCACAGTTTAAATGTTTTTTTCTTCTCATTCACTTGTATACCTGACACTAAACAATCAAATCAACTGTGTTGATTAACACATGACACAAATTCTTTCTTTTACCAGATCATCAGAGATCTTGGTCCTCTTGAATGGATCCTAAACACTCCCAGCCATCACAGAGTTCATCATGGTATGGGATATCCATGTGAAAACCTTTTGTGAACCTTTTTGATTTACAGCTAAAAACAATCAGTACCAGCCGTGTGTCAGTATTTGAATTCTGCTTGTCTTTTTTCAGGACGAAACCTTTACTGTATCGACAGGAATTATGGAGGAACTCTCATTATTTGGGACCGACTCTTTGGTACGATGGATAATGTACTTATATAAACACAGAAGCGTCCAGTACTAAGTGTGATATCAAATCTAGCTGCATTTAATTTCTGTTCTTTACTTTTTGGCACCCTGCTGTTACTTTACCTCTTCTATCCTTCCAGTCTAAAAATCAACAAGTTACAGCTGTGTCCTCCCAATAAAAGCTGCTGCCGAAGGAATCGGCAACATTATGTTCTCCTTTAAACAGACTCTAACATTCAAAGAACTACCCAAACCATGGCTAAAGGAGATGTTACTGAAATTAGATGTAAGATATTCCACTTGCCTACAGAATAAGTAAAAAAAAACTGGCTCAAAAAGTTATTAAAACGTAGATAAAATGGGACTTCTAATGACCACGCAAGACCCCTGTAGACCACCATCAGATAAACAATACATAAAGCTTTCATCTTTGAGAAAAAAAAATCTAGCTCTACTCTTGCCTCTGATCACTTGTCTCTGTCCATCTTTCCACTGTGAGGAGATATCGCACTGCTATCAGTATGAAAGCATGTGTAGCTCCCATGGAGCAATTCTATAATATAATATAATATAATATTATATATATATATATATATATATATATATAAAACTATGCAAACAAATTTTAATACATCATGCTGTACTTGCAGAAAATACAGAAAAACCTTAGCAGGAAATGAACTCCACAGCAAGATAATTACCCCAAACACATTGCTGAGAATGAAGAAGCTGTTTGTGTTTTCATAACAATGGATTGATATGGAGCTAAATTTATTCCAAAACTTAAACTAAAATAACAAAATCCTCAAGAAAAATGTTAAGTATCAAAATGCCCAAATGTTGGACTTTTGGTGCAAATACAATGATGGTTAAATCAAACGTAATTTTTCATTTTCACTTATTTTTATATTAAAATATTACTCATTTTGCATGTTACTGCTTTCTGTTTCTTTCTATTTTCTAGTTTTGCTGTAATGCAGTCAGTGTCACTCTTGTTTAAAATATATAGTTTGGAGATTGAAGTGTATTGGGTAATCAGTTGTAGAATGAAACTGTACTACCTTTGCGATGCTAGCACTAACTGCCCTAGCAGTGTCAGCTGAAAGGCTAACTAGCTTTGTAGCTGTTTAAATCAGTGTTTCTTAGCCCTGCTTCTGGCAACCAAACAGCTCCATATGGTTTCAACTGTTCCTTGCCTTGTAACACCTAATTCAATTGATTACCAAGCCCTTCATGAGTTGATCAGGTGTGTTGGGTCAGGAAATCACTGAATCACTGCCTTTCTTCCATTTGTGAGTCATTTCATTTTCATTACATTTGTAGTTGTTCATAAGAGCTCTGTTAATAAGAGATTGACTGAAAAATAAGCACTGCATATGTGAGCCTGAAAAGCTGATGCTGGGCAGAAAGTTTTTTTAGACCTACTTTATTAAGTTACTGTTTTAGCCACATTATCTATGCAGTAATTTGACTTTATTAAATAGACAAAGTAAGCAAGCTGACCTCAAGACCAGCAGAGAGAACTGATGGTGCTTTGACATTGCACTGAGTGCAGCAGCATATATTATTTCTTTTCATTGATGTATCCATCTAAGATTAAAACAGGGCCCATTAAATTGTTCAAAGGAAAGTGGTTACATCCTCCAGAAATGGCCGTGTGGCATATAGTATATAGCTCTGGCTGTGTACTGGAATATTTGGCTGGAGCGGTACGTCATCTGAGTATCTTTGGCACACTGGGGAAATTCATGCAAGTTGCATGCTGCATACTACTTACTACTTACTTAAAGCATGCAGTGGGGATAGGTACAAACATAGATGTAACTGTGAAAGATGTAAACCAGCTTTGATTGTGCAACCAACTTTTCAGACTGAACCTTGGAAGTATTTGTAACAGAGCTTTCGAAAAACTGAAAGCAAGTCTCACCAAAAGAAAGGAGGCTGCTGTGTAATTAACTGTTAAATATGTTTTTCATGACCCTGAAAAATAAATAACTTAATGGCTTTCTTGACTGAGAAGTAAATAAATGAAGGTTTCTGACTTTGTGACTATGTGAAATGCTGTTATGATAATGTTTCATCATTTCTCTTGAAGGAACCTTTACTCCAGAAGGTGATAAAGTTGTGTATGGACTCACACGCCCTATTAACACTTTTGACATCCTCTCTGTCCAGGTTGGTTCAGTTTTTTTTTTTGCATATTACTTGAGTACATATTGTACAGTGCTTGTACTGTTTTCTTTGAGCCACATAGATGCCTGAACAACTTTTTATTTGCTTTGTTACAATTGTTTGCTGCAATAAATCCACCAAACACTGCAGTACCACAGTACAGTGATTACTCTCTCTCTGTATTGTATTGGAACCTCTAGAAATGTAAAAGTCCCTTTGTGAAAATATGAACATTGTAGTAAATGAGTAGATCAGTTATAATGACTTGCAGCAAAGCATACAGCCCCAATCTCAAAGTGTCAGGATAAATGTAAATATGTGCTCTGAGTTCTCTGTTGCCTTTACTCTCCTTACCTTTCCCCACCAATGGAAAAGCTACACTGTAACCATAACATTATTACTCCACTTTAAACAAACCACTCCGGAAAGGTGAAAGAGTCGGGCAGAGACAAAATGGAAGTTGCATTTGATTATTTTCTCTGCACTCACCTCTGGAAACGGACCGCGAGTGCAGTCTAATCTGTGAAAAGAGACATTTCAAATCTGGATTCAGTGTCAGAAACAATAAGAATAATGTTTGTCTTTTACATTAGCTTTTTTACTTCTTTGAAATGATTTTCAATCTGATTTTTTCAGTCACTTTGTTCTGTTTTTTCTCTAAAGTTTCATTACTACTCTTACCTGTGGGAGCAGTTCCTCAAAGCTGACGGTATCGGACACAAATTGTCCATCATCTTTAAAGGACCGAGCTGGGCTCCAGGGAAGCCTAGACTGGGGGACCATGCAGAAGTGCCTATAGTAAGAAAAATCTGTACTTTCATAAAAGCTTCCTAGCAACATTGCAACTTTACAGCCAAGGCATTTAAATGACACCAGATGCTGAATCTACATGTTCTGTGTTGTTATTTATACAATGGTTTGATCTGATTGGTTACTCGACTCATGATGTTAGATCTGATAACAGCGTGTTTTGTTACCATAGCTTACAGAGTTGCCAGTTGCTATTTAGTAGTGGTTGTTAATACCCACAACTGCTGGAACTACCTTTTTGGCCAGTGTTAAAAAAGTAGGAATGCACCAAAATGTCAGCTAAATTTCAGATGAGAATGGATAAAAAAATGGAACCAAAAGTTGAAATAGTTCTCCAACAATTGTGTAATAATTCAGCACTTTATTGTTAACATCTTAATGTTAAAGATCAGATCAGAAGCAGGTCAGTAACAAAATGTGTTGACCATGTAGGACTATTTCACAGTGTTTTTAAGGGATATTGGTAATTGGTAATCATTGATCAATCATCGAGTATTAAGAGGAGTTACAACACTGAAGAGCTTCTCCACTACAGCTTTGATAGCACTTGAAACATGACAGCCTTTTTTTAATTTATTTATTTATTTATTTTAAGTGAAAATAAGTCCAACACATCCTGTACATAGGACACACTCCTTCACTTTCTAATGCAAAATTACTATCATTAATATCATTTTCCTCCTTTTAAAATATTAGGGATGATAATAATAATAATAATAATAATAATAATAATAATAATAAAACATAACATGCATGTTACATTTGCTGAATAATTATTATTCATATTATATTATCAATATTATATTATGAGAATAGAGAATAATTGTGCTAAAAAAATTGCAGAAAAGTGTCAAATTTAAGTGTGTTCTGAGTAGAGGACATGTTTTCACTTAAAAGAAAATCAACAAAAAGTACTGCGAGTGCGTATCTGAAAAAATGTCCAGGCTTCTTTCCTTTACTTTTTTCTTTACTTTGCACTCAAGTTGTTGATCTATGTTTGTGGGAACACAATCCCTCTTGTTCCACTGCTTAAACGTTTAAGTAATGCTTGAAACAAACAAAATGATCTGCTAATAGAGTGTGGTAATTTCACTAGATTTAATTACTTATAAGGAAAAACGTCTAAATAAGTTGAATAATTTAAAAATATTGTTGCAACAATTTGATTTGACTTGATTTATCTTTCCAAGTAATTGTTTTTTGCAGTGTGCAGTTCTTTCTCACTGTTCACTACACGCTTTGTTCAGCAAAGTCCTGAACATGACCTCCTCCCAACATGAAAAAGGCAGGCTTTACAGCCCTGTGCCAAAATAAGTTTTAAATGCCTTTGTGAAGTGAAGCACAATAGGCTCAATTTTCACTTGTTTTTAAAAAGCAAGGGTTTATGGGCTACATCAAATGCCAGGACCACTTCTTGGGTGACAGGGGTTTGAAGTCTCCTCATCAGGAGCAGCAGTGGTCCGCTTTGAAATGGGGCTGAGTGTGGTTCGTATTTAGCCATTCACACTTTGCAAGCAACAGAAAGCCTCTCATTCCACATTGCAATTAAAGCAGCCCTAAAGGGTCCTGGTGATCCCGAGCATGTGGCAGTGCTGGAATTTGACCGAAATACCTTTGAAAGGTGTGGGACGAGGAGAGCTGGGCCGTGTCTGTTCATACTCCTGTAGAGAATGGAGGTCAGGTTGGATGATTTTGAGTTTTGAGGTAAAGCAGATCAGTGCACACTGCTGGAGCCACTGGGGCTAACCCACATGTGGCTGCACAGGAGAGAACCTCAAGAATGCTTGAGAAACCACAATGACTTCATGGTATAACACATCTCAAATAAAAAAATAGATGTAATTTTTTTTTTAAACGGCAGCTGCCTTTTACGCTGTGTCAAAGTTTCGTGATGAATGGACCAACAGAAATGGTCTAAAATGACCTACAGTGAAAGTTAAAACCATTTTTTTAAAGATATAATTATTTTTTATGTAAATAACATGTATACGCTGTTAATAAATATCAAAACAAACAAAATAATTACATAACATATAATAGGTATACTACATACAAGAAAGAAGACTGATTTTGAACACTGATTTTGCACAGGCCATGTTTTTTTTAATGTATTTATTTATTTTCAATACTTTACATTCAGCAAATAAACAGTAATTGTGCAATAAAATGTGAAGAAGTGAAGACAAAATCAACAAAGCATGTCATTTGATCAGGTCACCCAAACCTTTGCATGACACTGAGTCACTTATCTCCATTATCTCGATATATCCATACAGTATACCATATAAACCACTTTTAAACATGTGTAGTTGAGACATAAGCATGCTTAATTTAGTTTCCACTGAATTCAAGTGTTACTAACTGGACTGTATAAACAGTTAGTACAGTTTACTGTATAGACGTAGAATCTCTCGTCTGTCTGAATGCGTAACTAGGCCTCCAATGTGTAAGTGAGATGAGTGGTCAGTTGAGATGCTACGTGCAAGTCTTTTCATGCTCTTCTGGTAAGCTGCCAGTAAGCACTGTTATATGGGCTGGCTCACAATCTTAAAGCAACAGCCACACTTTAACTTGACTGAAATACTGCTATACAAAGTTTAACACAGTACTGCATGGCAATCTAAATGAGTAACATCAGATAACAAGCCTCAGTCTTTATCATACTAACACAAAACCTTTTCAGTGCCTCTGTGCATTGCTTTCATTGGGAGTGTTTTGATCGTAATCTTGTATATAAGAAGACTAAACTTTAATGGAGCATTATTTATTTATTTTTTTTAGGTCACAGGAGAGGAAGTGCCACACAATCCATACTGGTCACTTAGACTGCAAGTCTATGTGCACATACAGTTCCTGCTTGTACTGGGCGTTTACAATGACTTATTTGCAACACAGTATGTAAGTATCAAAGACGTACATATTATACCCAATCAAGCCACTTTTATTTACCTTAAATGTTGATGGTCGAACGACAAAGATTAAGACTTTGATTATGTTAAGGCTTTCATGCTTATGCTAATCTCTCATTGTCTTTACTGGTTCATTGGAAGCTTTTAATTTGCTCTGTGCTTAACACTAGTACACAAGGTCTATTATCAAAGCTCAGTCAGACTCAGGCTCTCCCTCTCATTATCTCAATTATAATTAGGCCTTTCACTAGAGTATAGAGACAGGCTGCTTTTAAGTAACCTTTGTCTATTATTTTCCATCTCACTCCCCCCCCCTCAACAAAAACACAAAGACACTGCGTCCTCCTATTGGTATCGTTGGAAGTGTGTGTTCCCCAGGCATAGTTTTGGTTAGCCAAAATGTGTGGACCCACCCTGATTCCCTGCTGACATGAAACGTCGTGTCTTCCTGTGATTCCTACCTCTGTGGCGTTCTCTCAGTTGTGGCTCACTGAGAAGTATTCTCTCCCACTGTCCCTCCCTTTTACCAACCAATAAAGCAGCCATAGGTGGTCCAACAGCCAATACAAATGGTCTGAGAGCCAAGTCAGCCATTTCCCATCACCCAAAAACCCTTCCTGCTGCATCAATCACCCTTTCCAGGGAAAATAGCAAAGTAAAGCCCTCAGGCTAAGCAATAAATAACGTCAAAGTGTGTATTTATACCTCCATGTTCGGTACACATTTATTTGCAGTGACAAGTGATGCTACAGCACAGCTTAGTGGTACTTCAAAGCAAAGAAAACATTTAGTTTTCAGGCCAGCTGAGTTACCTCTCAATTGCATCACCCATATTGAACCATACATCTTGCTAGTTGTTTGACTAGCTGTTAATTATGGAGGCTTATTTAATTATGGAACTCAGCAGAACCAAGGTTCTAGATTACCAGCCAATTTGCAGTGTTGAAAGTAATAGTAGTAACGACCATAATGTGAACAACTTAATCTTGGTGGCCTTGGGAGGTGAGGAAACAATAACACAGTTCAACTATGACTACAGTTACTAATGAACACACAGATGGGTTAATTTTTTCTACACTGTTGCTTTGTGTTATTCTTGAAATGGGATACCAGGACAAATTAAAAATTAGCATGCTGAAAGGATATTTAAAATGTGAGTCAGACCCCAGAGACTTAACTCACTGTGTTTTCACAGAGCTCCCACTGAGCCCTGGACTGTGTCACATATAGGTAGTGCAAGCAGTAATAGAGACTTTATAATACCTCCTGTCTCATTTACCCTACACTACTGTGAGATATATAAATGCTAAACCAGACAAAACCTCATTTAATGTCCTGTTATGCTATTGTCAAATTACCACCCAATTGTCATTATTAAACAATTACAAGCAGAGGGTAGTTTTAAATACACTTTAATTAGCCTGACTTTTTCCAAACTCACATCTTGTAGAAGACCACAGCGGAATTACACTTTGGTGTTTCATTGTGTTTATGGTTCTGTATGCATGCAGTCTGATGTACAGTTGTATGCAAAAGTTTGAACACTCTGATTTTAGTGCACAATTTCTGCTTATTTGTTGAGTTCAACACACAAAAACTGTTATTACTTAAAAATGTATGTTCTGACCTCTGTTAAATTTAAACTTCATTATGGGAAATTATGTGAAACAACAAAATCTAGACCACTGGAAACTGTCATTTTCTCCTAGAAGTATTCAATGAAATATAATGGCTCAACTTTCTACACAAAAGGTATGAAACTGTCACTGGGGCAGTACCCTTCTTGTCACTGGGGTGGTACCCTCAAGGTACTCCACCTTGACTCCACACACCCCATCTCGTCTCCAGGATTTGTATTTTATTGTTCTGTTTTGAAACATAAGGTTATGAAAAGATACAAATACATACTTTTCACCTGGGACTATTTAAGCTACACAGTTGGACCTTAAACCCACTGTTGTACCTTGGAGGGCACGGTTACATTGTTTGTGCCTTGATGAATGAAAAATGTACCTGCACATTTCCTTTATTTCTAACAGTGTAGGAATTCCTGTCAAGATTTGTACTGACTCTTTAGCGACTTTTGAAGCATCTGTTGTATCGTATTGTCCTCATATCCCATGTGTGTGTTCTGTAGCCTTTCCCACAAGATCCAAGAGCATGCAGGCTTTTAACTAGGGAATAAGAGTCCTTATAAGAACATGCTAGAATGACACAGAATGAAACTAAAGATACAACATACAGCATTTTGCTAGCTCAGCTGCAGTGCGTATGGTCACTCTGAGTAATAGAGTCTGAACTTTGAGGAACTGCATAATACTCCGGGGAGAAATATGTCCAAGGCCCTTTACATGAGTTGAAGGCAGTGATCCACACACATCAGCCATGCATCTACAGTAGTTCTCATGTGTACCAGGGGGTCACTTTCTAAGTTTATAGGTCAGCCAGATTTAGCTATTAATAGCTTCATGCTCATGCCGGTTGATTGTGTAACATTCATATTGTTTTATGATACACATTATTAGTGTAATGGGGTTTTCACAGGCTAGTTTAGAGATATGCCTGGGGAGATTAGGTGGGCTGGATTTAAAGAAAAGCTGAGCGAAGACACTTGCCCTGTACTGAAAGATACATTTCTTGCCTTTGTGTTTCTAGCCGCTGTCTCAGATGACCATCCTGCTGATAACTGGCTACATACTACTTACACTCACCTCCCTGGGTTACATTATAGAGCAAAGGTACTCTTCATTATTTTGTACATATAACATAGATGGTAACATTAGTTTTCTGTGTAATGATGTAAAATGATGAACAAACACTGTGCTTATATAATAAGGCAGTAAACCTAAGGAAGCCATGCAATATAGAAATTGTCCATGGTTAAGGGGTGTTACAATATAATAACATACACAAAGAACTAAATGTTCAATAAATAGTTTAATTCATTATTATTACTAGTTGCAATAAACATTTTCTGTCAAGCAGGGCAATTTGGCTGTGGTTGCCTAGCAACATAATAAGCAAAGATTATTGAACATGTTTTTTTAATAAATTTAGTGCAGAATTCTGTTAATGTATGTAATCATACTCTTAAAAATAAATGTTCCACAAAGGGTTATTTGCAACAGTGCCATAGAACACTAGTCACCAATCCTCCTCCTGGTGATCTACCTACCTGCAGCTTTCATCTCTGGCCCAAACACACCCCATTCAGCTAATCATCAAGGACTTCTGATAGAAGTAATTAGATAGATCAGGTGAAGTTGATTAAGGTGGCTAAAATCTAAAATCTAAGCTAAGAACAGTGGAAACTTTCGTTGAAGTGTTTTGCCATACTGTCATTCTCAAAAACAGAAAACAAAGAATTCTATCCAGGGATGTGGAAAGCAGGTGTGCTGCTGAGGGGGCTGCATAATCTGGAGATTTCAGAATTAATTCCAGAAATAATAACTTGAGCATATCGTAAGGACATATGTGTGCTTGTTTTATGGTAGAAGTTGCATTTTATTTCATTTTATGTGTTATTTATATATTTTTAGAATCTACAATAGCCGTGCGCTGTTAACCCTACATTTTCATTACAGTGAGCTGAATCTCTTCACTCATCAGCTGTTTGCTCGTTTATGGGAGTGACACAATCAGTGTTTACGTCAGTGATTTGATGTGTCAGTTGAAAGTGTGTGTTGCTCTCTCACATTATAGTGCATTATGACATTGCGTATGTCACATATATTCTGCCTAAAATTACCATGACCACAACTTAAAATACCTTCCTGGGTCCATTTGTATCTTTAAAATTGTAACCTAACAGGAGACGACAAAAACATTCTTAACCTGTAATGTAGATTAATGTACATGATTTTATTCTAAGTCATTTTAGGGCATTTCCTTTGGTCCTCTCAGCATGAAATGTCAGAGCAGCTTCTGTGTGAATGATGCTGAAAAATAATCATTTAAAAAAATGGACACAGTTTTGATATTACAGTGATAGTATCAAGTATTTTACAGTACTTCGTATGTGAACTCAGCCAATCAGATTTTAGACCAGAAACTTTCTGTTTTGTTATATCATGTTATGATTGAAGGTTACTGTTATGGACAAAGACACCGTTTATTACTATTAGCCAGACGATAAAGAAAGCATGCTAGGTTTCAGCAGGTCCACAGAATTAAGATATATGTTGTCCTCTTTTACAGACCTAATGCTGCTGTGTGGGAGGCGCTGCGTTGTCTGATCATGATGGCCCTCTATAGGTTTGGCTATGTCGGCCCTGTGGTGTCTCAACTGGCTCTGGCCACTGAGGTAACTTCAACTTACATGTCTGTCACACACAGCAATACAGGTGGCTGTATGGCTTTTTATACAGAAAAGGCACAGTTTTATTTATATAACATAGATCAGCAGGAGTAAAACACAAAATTGCTTTAATTAGAGTTGGTGAGAGTGAGTAGAGGTTGCTTGAAGGGTAAGCGTAGGTGACTGTTTTGTGAGTGTGCGGTGTAGATGGAGCGTATCAGCATACAGGTGTGACAGCGGCCTATTATGGCCGACCGCATTTCTCTGTGTGTGTGTGTGTGTATATATGTTGTGTGTGAACTGGCACCAGGTTCCACTACACAGCACAGTGATGTATGAGTCCAGATGCATGGCCCAATTGACCATAAAATTGCCATGTGTTTCTGGCTCTTGTGACGGGGCTGTAGATCGCGACTGACCCCTCATTACTATACCACCTCCAACCCTCCTTCTCCCCCTCCCTTCATCCCTCCTTTTCTCCCCACCACTGTTTAAAGTAAAGGCAACACTTCTGGAATCAATTAGCCCTGTCTGCGGCTAACTGAAAAGGGTTGATGAGATTTACACGTGAGACTTAAATTGTTCCATTTACTTTGTGACCATGCATCTGTAGACTTAGGTGCTAAAACACCCACTGAATATATTTATTTCCTGCAGATCTGTAAGTAAAAAGGCTATAGCTCTGAGAAGGTTTCCCACATGCAGTATAGGGGGCAAGTGAATTCATATGTGCAGTCACCAGAGATTTTTAACAAAAATTCAACCTTGTCTGAGATGGACAATGTGTTGGTTCAGCTTATGGTGTGCTTGATCTGAAAGATTAGAATTAGTTATTCTCCTTTCATATTCCTACATAAAGGGTACATTTTGAGAGCAGCATTTCCCACATGTGTGAAACAAGCACTGTGGAGGTTACCTGAATATATAGATATATCAATTAATCATAGGATTTAAGTACTTATTCAGGTAGTTACATTGGACATCAGACAAGTGAATGTTAATCCTCCCATATTTATCATTTTTTGAAGTAAAGCATCTCATGGACTTGGCAAAGGGAAGGATTAGGTTGTGAAAATGACCCCATGTGATGCTTTGCATCAGTCACACTGTGTATCATTATTTATTCATAAAATTATAAGATATTTTCCCATTGGAATTCATGAAAATGGCAAGAATTGCAAATTGAACATTTAAAAATGTTAAATATACAAGAGCAGCTGTTAATTTACTTTGTGCAGGTGCCCAAGTATAGCCCATGTGTGGGAAATACTGGTTTAAAGATTGTTTGTTTCCAACTGTTTTATGTTTATGGTTTTATAAGACAATGTATTAAATCAAACTTGCCTGTGCAGACAGTTTAGCTTTTTTAGAACAATTTAAAAAGTTTCAGTAACAGTAAAATTAAAGTATACCTTTGATTTCCCACAAAATAATTTGGGAAACCCTACAAAACAGAGCCAGTACAGTAGAAGTCTTTTTTTTAAAGACGAATTGTAGTATTAAAACCACATGCTGGTATTTATTATTGAGAGAGTTCCCTATTAAAGCAGCAGGACTAGCCCATAAACTCAGGTGGCAAGGTCACACCCCCCCAAACGCAGGCACACCCGTCTCTTAAGCACACTCTCTCACTTGTTTACACATACATGTGTGCATTTTGATGAGCCATGTGGTCCTAATGGAACTGCAGATAAATGATGTCACACATGGCCTACAGTTCAGGATATGGGACGTCCCAGACGTTGCATGTCTCACAGTAATTAAGGGGGCTTCTCTGCAGACTATGAGTGGTGAGCTCATACCAATGTAAGTGGAACATTTGAAAAAAATACACCTATCTCTTGGATGAACCTCAACTGCTCTCAGCAAGATCACTTTCCACTCTGGGTTCCACTCTCTCACTTAGTCTTACAGGATTCTTGATTAGAATATATATATATATATATATATATATATATATATATATATATATATATATATATTTATTTATTTATTTATTTTTTTTAATTAAGATTTCAGTTCAGACACACCAACTTTGTACAGATTATTATTATTTTTAATTTCTTATTTAGTTTAAATATTATTCCTTTCAGATTTACAGGCACAATGTACATAAATACATATTTCTGTAAATGTGCCAGTTTACTCAGTTTGGATAATCTTCAACTATAGTCCATAATTAGTCCTTATAACTTCAAAATGAACTTATGGGACAAATTTCCTACTGAGTAGGAAAGTTTGTGACATCATAATTTCTGGAAATTATGATCTTGAATAGCTTGTAGTGTGTGCATAGTAGCACATTACAATAAACCTTGTTGATAAAAAAAGACAAAATAGCTTGAAATCAAGTGCTTAACATGTGGTACAGCTTCTGAAACAAAATAATGGACCAAGCTTGTGACTCACTCACTTCTAGCAGGCTGAAGATTCTGCACATGGCACCCTGAAATATCTTATGTGTGTATTATTTAAAAGGGAGGAAAGTGACCTGAACCCACACCACAGCATTCTTAAGGTCACATGGCACAATATCTGTAGACATTGGTCACAGTGAACAAGGAGAATAGGGCACTCATTTTATATGCTGATTGAGTGTAAATGCTGTAAAATCAATGATTTCTTTTACATTGAGAAAATAGTTGCTCAGTTCGTCACAATTTTTATATCATTAACTGTCCAACCTTATTCTCAGTAGAGGTGATATAATAATAGTGGCCCACAGCTTGATTCAAGGTAGCACAAATAAAATGTGTGTCGTGCATCAAATCTACTTCTTCTCTATGAATCTGAGACTCATGATGTGCAGACCTCACATAGAAAAAAAACGTAGCATGAAAAAAGCTATTCTCTATGCTGAAAACATCAGGATCACAGCATCGTGCTGAGCTGAAAATCTTTCATTGGAGTTTAGGTAGGTGAGCATGTGTTCCTTCCTGTGTTCTTTCCATCCTCTGCTTTATCAGCGATTAAAGATAATATTTGTGCACCTCCTTTCTAGAGGGGGAAACATAACTACACTGCTACAAAGAACATTTAAAGGAAAAGGTTAGCATAATATTATGAAGGCTTCCTCATGCTTATCTTTCCGTAGAACCTGACACACTCAGTGAGGGCACCACAAAAGTGGAATCTGCTCTATTCTATTTTGTTCCACCTTTTGCAGTAATTTGAATCTAGAATTATGGCCATCACTGTCAATTCTATTACTAACCAAGCAATCTAAAGCTGATTATTTTGACAATTAACTGAAAAATCTGAGCTTTTTTTCTGACCAAACACAAAATAGCATAGACTTTAATGCATAGACTTAAATAAATATATAAAAATATATTTTTGGAAAAAAGTACTAAGAGGTCTTCTGAAAATTTGGCTTATTATCTGATTAATTTGAATAGCCAGCAACCAGAGAGTGGTGCGTTCAAACCCCAAGACTGACTGGGTATACTTGGTTGTGCCTTTGGCCAAGCCATAAACCATTTACACTTAAATCAGTCATCATTCATTTGCAACATAGGATCTTTAGATCCACCCATTATAGCATTCTAAACTTTTTTTACTATAAGTTATAACAGGCCAATGAAGGTGTTTGTTTGAGCACATGTGCTTCATTGTTATCAGGGCACAGGTTCAGGTGTCCATGCCTTCCATTACAAGTCCCACGGGAGCAATCCGTCTTTGTCCTTCTCTCAAGAATCCTTCCTATTGAAGGGATTTACAGAGGCCTCCACACCATGGCAGAGGCTGCCTTCATTATTACATCAAAGTTCAGTGGGGCTCATTTGGCACAGTGCAGGTCCTTTAGCTTCGTTTAGCCCCTACAGCTCCTACATCTCACACAGCTACCTGAACCAGCAGTGATCTCTATGAAAGGGGCCACAACTGCTATCCAGACGTTGAGTTTCAGTATCAAAAGTCACGCAATGTAAAGCTGGATGAAACAGGTGCTTTTGCAATGTATTTTGTTCTAAAAGCAGTGCATTTTCCAGTGTCTTAGAGGGAAAGCACAGTTTGGTGACACATGACTCCACTCATCACTTGCTAAGTGTGTTAGAACAGGGAAATCGCCAGGCTTTTCTGGACTCCTGCCATCCAGGACTGGAATTGAGTCCTTGAGAGAACTCCCTCAGGAGTCAGTTCTTGTGCCAAACTTCTTTATCCTCTATATAAATTATCTTCCCAAAATTAGGTTTTGCAAACTCATCAGTGTCTGGCAACGCAAGTAACTTTGATTTACTAGAGTTGGTGCTCACTTAAGATCCTTCAAAACTGAACCAATACTGCAAAATCCAGTGTCTAACACCAAGCCCCACACAACATTCTCTTGTGTATTCCACATCTACACCACAAAAGCTGCCAAATGAGGGTTCAGTGAAACTGTACTGAAGCACACCACCAACTCAACATACTTGGAATTGACCCTAGATAGGACTTTTATCCCTTAAGGCACATTTGACGAGAGTGGCAGCTAAGGGGAAATCCAGAAACAGCCTATTCCATGAGTAGATTTTATATGTTTTGCAGAGCTGCTGTCTGGTCCAGGATGGTTCAAAAGGTCAGATTTCCCTCATTTATCAGTCTATGCAGGTATTTTGTGATCCATCAGTTGCACCTCTCCCAAAAAGACATTCAGATTGGAAAAATCCTCCTCTAGTAGACTTAGTCTGTCTGGAAAAAGGAATAGGTCTCCAAAGATGTCCCAAACAGTGGCCTGGTGACAGACCCTACTCCCAAGGAGAGTGGTCAGTACTGAATAGATTCAGGACTTGCCATAGCCCTTGTCTGGCCATGGCACAGTACAATTACTACAAGGACTAACTATAGGGCAGCAGTCCAAACCCACTGTGTGCTTGAGGAGCAAACAGTGGAACGCACTGATAGGACTTTGATGTTCTAGCAAATTCCAACTGTGCCTCTCCAAAGACTACAAGGATTAGTAATTTTCCATGGATCAAATCCAGAAAGGACGTTGCATTCGTAAATAAATATATACTGGATCTGGACAATATAGATGCTTAGATAACATGTACTTTTATTTTGCTTATCCAGCCACCTCAATCAAAAATATGGGGTTTTCCATGCAAGATAGCTACTTCCTGTCACTCAACATATCACCAGATGCTGGTTTACTTCTGGGATTCATGATTGGCTTTAACCATCCAGATACTTAATCAGTAGTAATGTTAGTGAGAATAGGTTACGGCCAAAGATTTACATTTTATCCATGACTCATTGTGATTGTGCTGTTGTCCTCTAGCCAGATGTTAAATGCTTGCTCATGGGCTAGTGCTGATAGCTGGTTCATTTTGTGATGATATGGGCAGCTGATCTAATGGAAATGAAAATCTGTATCTACTTATCTTCACTTTAAAAAGACACATTTACCTATGGTATCTGTTTGAGCATGTGTTATTGTTTTCTGTTTAAACATGTTTTGTGTTAAACCTAACACAGAATATGTTGGCCTTAACTGAACACATCAATATGTCGGGTGGTTTTGCTTTCAACACATCTGTTTTAAGAGTGTGCTTGTGAATAAGAATATGGTGAGACTGAATCCAGCAGAGGGCTCTGCATTTCTATTAGTGTGTGGGACTCAAATGCCTATGCAGGCAGTGCATGTTTCTCATGTGTTGACAGTTCATATTGACAGTATAGTTTGGGAACTTCCCATTACGTGCTATACACTATAGAGCTGAGAGCACAGCTTCAGTGCTGTCTTCTTTTCTGACTGTAGATGCTGTAGAGATGTCGGTTTGACCCTCCTCTCTTTGTGTACTGCTGCTGTATTATATTTGTTTTTGTTAGTGTTTCTACTGGCATGGAGTTAATGCAAGTGTCCTTTATTTGTGAATGAGTGTTTTGGATGGACAGCATTATTATGAATGTTTTGAGCACATGGCTATGAGAAGCCATTGTAACATGGCTGTGCATAAAAGAAGAGGCCAAATAGTCTTAACACTTAATTGCACTGATACAATTAATTAGCTCAAGGACAAGGCATAACTTTGGGGTGCAAACACATTCCCCCCCTACCAGAAATCATGCAGTTGAGCTTCCCGCATTTGGGGAATTCGCAAGGGTCAGCACCACCGAAGTGCAATGGTGCCTCACCCTGGGTGAACCATCTTTGTGATCATGGTATCGCCCCAGTCAGTCAAGTATACTAGTTCTAAAGCTATTTCAACTATTAGCACCACCGCAATCACAGATACTGTTGATGCTAACTATGTCAGTCTTAGACTAAGATTTAACAGTATTTACTGATCAAAATCTACAGTCTCTTATGGTGTAGGCAACTTCAGTCGGAAATTTCAGTTGTATCCCCCCGCCCCCCCATTCCTTCAGGAACTTACACCTATATATGTAAGTCCTAATTTTGACAATTGGCACCACTTCATTTAGCTACAAGATGAAATACAGAGACGCCTCTATTTGAAGCAGTTGACTATGATCCTCTTTATCATTAGTTGGCCGTAAAAGACTAGGTTTTCAACTTGGCTAACATTTGTAAAGTCATTTTGTACTAGATAACAGACCCACCAGGGAAAGTAGTTCTCACTCTAAAGCTGAGCTGGTTTTTCAAAAATCTTTTTAATCTTAAAGCAGCGATGGGTGGTTTCAGGTAGCGAGGGGTCAAGGATCACAGGGACATTCCAGGTCCCGCATCTCTGTCTCTCATTCTCTCAGAGGGAAACAGCTGTGGAGCTCTTGAGGAAACTCATTCTTTCCCATCAGAGAAATGGATGTGATGGACAGGGCTCGCTCTTGGCCAGAGTTAAGAACGCGGATGCAGTTTATGGTCCAGAACACTGGGGAGGAGCAGCGGTTCCGCCCGGGAACACTTTTTGGCAGAAACTCTTGGCTCCATTCCTCAGTGACCAGCGCCGTTAACCCCCTGACACAGAGCTAGTGCATCATGGGAGATTCTTTGGCCTGGAGCTTAACCTTTTGTAATGTTTTTTCCCCTTTCAATAGCCTCCTTTAGCATGCGATTGTAATGCTGTGGTTTAATAGATTTTTGGTCAAGCCCACATTTTACACATATAGTACATATAGTTTTGAACTTTGGTGTCTAAGATGAAGTTCACAGATTTTACAAAAGTATTTTGTTCCTTTTATTCCCAACAGGTTTACTATTGTGTTTGTCTTGCATCACTCTTCATATGTTTTAATGCAGAAATATGAAGACATGATTGTAATAGCACTGTGTTATGTTTTATATAAAGATGTATAACATATATATTTTTTTCATCCAGGTTTTTGTGTCTCTGTCTGCTCTTTACTGGGGCGTGCAGTGTTTCACCCAGCTGACAGGCAAGGAGAAGCACCACTAAGTGTTAAATGAACAGACAAAAAGTGATGCTGTTATGCTATATTCTGAGTATGCAGTCTTTAATTGTATGCATTAGTTACTCTGTATATGGTATATTTTTAATTCTGGGATGTTTACTGTGTTTCCTGATCATAACAATGCACACAATTATTCAAATATAAGTGCTAGATAATCAGCATTTGGTACAATATTTTAGGTAGATTATAAGTGAGCTACTAAGAGTCATTTAGCTTTGCTGGCATGGCAGTGTACAAATAGGCTATTAGCATTACATTGCAACCAGTGAGTACAAAAAATGAAATGTCTTTTGCTGGCCTTTGTGCTCCTTGTGATACTGTTATACTGCCATCTATTTTTTTATGTTGGCTGATTTAAGTAATAAAAAAGTCATTATAATTTAATGCACAATTTAAGCCATACAATAAAATGTATATTGATATTATACACAATAATATGGGGGATTATTGAGGGATATAAGATTTTCAGTATGATTTGTATCAGACGTATCAAAACCAATGAGTATAAGGGCTTAAAGGGGAGCTTCACCGATTTTTTTAAATCAGTGGTTGAGATGTAAACAAAGTCATTCAGAGTGGTTGGTTTGAAAAACTTAGACTTTTTACAGAGATTTTATTTACAGTGGTGGTGATAGGATCCAGAGGTCATAGTGTCTACAAAACAAATATAGCCATTTTATTTACAATCCAAAACCACTACTGAATTTACACGAGTTTTTATTTGTAATCTTGATGAAAAAATATATTTTTCTGGGGACTGTTTTGCCCCTCTGCCATGAATGGATTAAGATAATGGGTTAATAATAATAATGTTTTAGGCTGAAATGTGATCACAAATCTATCATAAAACAATGTATCAGGCATCATACGTCGTATTCATAACCATTCTGTGTAATAACTTTCTGTGAGGGAGCTTTATAGGCATTAAACTCTTCAGATGTCTAGTTCCTATCACTACGTCTGTGAAAGATTCTAACTCAATAGGTTAACTTTAGAATGCAGCATTTCAGATCAAACCACTCTGAATGACTGTTCACATCTTAATTGTTTAATTATGTAAAATTGTTTTAAAAAGGTGGAGAGTGAGTTTAAGAGTGAGTTTCCTGAAGGATTTATTATTAAACGATCATCATAAAATCATATACACAATCATAGAAAACTGTAGTGTTATCTTAACTCTGATGCTTTATGTAAACTAGGCTTCTACCCTGCACACTTCATACTTTAACTGTAAATAGTTCAGAAATATAATACCTCTCGATTCCAGCCCTTGAGCTTTCTGGGATAGCAGTAATATTGCTCAAAAGAGAAGCAGCCACAGAAGGGCAGTGTTTTTCATTTCCAACACTCATGTACTGTTTTTTCATCACTATAATGGCTTCCATATTTGATATTTACTGCATTATTAAAACATATGAACACTGGTGCACATCTACTTTATATACTCTGTATGATGATGTTGAATTTTATGAAGTTTGTTAAATATTCCTTTAAAAATAAACAAATGACTTAACCTTCTTTAGTTTTTGACCATTTTGTATGAACCTGCAACTGTATAACAGGCCACAAGGTGACAACAAAAGTGCTACACTTTCACGAGAGATGGGATTCTCAGTCCTGGAGTACCCCTGACCTGTGTAGCTCAGCTGGAAAGGCTTGTTGATTAGCTGGTGAGTTGAGTCTTGAAACAAGACAAATGCGAAAATGCGAAAAGGACCATTCAGATCTAACATCAGAATCCAAAATTCATGTTTCCAGTTTATAAGGCTAACTGTGCACCTATACGGTGTACCAACAAGGTGGGTGTAAGGACATCTAGAGTGCACCACAATAACAAAGTTTTATTAAGGCAATTGATCTCTACAAGGTAGTTGTAAGAACTCTAAGCCAGAAGGCCTTTAATTACATACTTGATATACATGCAGAAATGCATACTACATATAAATGCATGAAGCAATTTATATATTACATGAAAAATATTAAATCTAAATATATATTCAATAGCTGAATACTAAATATTATTGCGTATTACATAGAATAGGTGTAAGTACATACTACATAATCAGTAGTGACAATAGCTGAAAAAACTAAAATTTTAATCTGATGACTCCAATTAACTACTGTGTATTGAGAAGGTGCAGTGCATGCACAATGGAAAAGAACTGGAAAGGAGTGGAAAGATACCTATGGGCAGTGAACAGGTGGGTTAATATTGTTTAAGAGAGACATCACTTGTCGCTGTCCATCAGAGTACTGGTTACCATGGTCACCATCAGAGAAATTCTTAAATTGATGTGTTCTCCATTAAAAAGTAGGTAAACCTTAACTTTATCTCACACATAATTTAGTTTGTTAGAGTGTTGCCTGTTTTTCCTCAGGCAAAACTGTATGCAGGTGGGCCTCCAGGACTGGAGTTGGGAAACATTAGGTTAGGCAATAGGAGGACTAATACTTGAATGCTAGCTCAACAACCTTGGATCAACAACTTGCTGCAGTGTTGAGTGAATCCTCTGAGGAGACAGTGCGAGAGAATGAGACACAGGGAGGGGAGACGGAGAAAGAGAGGGAGGGAGAAGCAGACTGTGCATGTGTGGTGGAGATATGATCACTGCGGATGACTAGTGGATAGCTAGCACACACAGGTCTCTGCAGAGCATGCACAAGCACACAGGTACTGAATGACATTGAGACCACAGGAGGGGGGCTATTGCAGGCTTCAGTGTGACATCACTGGGTACAGACTTTGACACACAGTGGCAGCAATTCATTAGGGGAGGAACAGCTGTAAACATCTGGCTATTAACATGCTGATGTAGCATGTGGCTTCCTGTACAGAATCTGAAGAGCAGCAGGTGAGTGTAATTCTGAGTGTGTGTGTGTGTGTGTGTGTGTGTGTGTGTCGAGGACTTGATTACATCTTGTTACTAGGAACTTATAGCAGTCTTTTATAGCAGTCTTATTAACCAAACATGATTGAGTCTGTACAGTCATAATTGATGTGGTGTTAAGCAGGTCAAGATCTAAAACTTTAAAGAAAAAGTACTTGACAGTTGTTAACTTGCACTTGTTGTATGCCAACACAAGTATAAGAATTAAAAATAAATAAATACAGTGGCCTCGACAACTAACTTTAATAATGGAAAAAAAATATTTTTCTTCAATCTATATTCATAAATCTTCATTCAGTACCTTGTTCAGCCTCCCTTTGCAATGATAACAACTCTTGAGTCTTCTCCTATAATACTTTCTGAGACTGGAGAGCACATCACATGGAATCTGAGATAATTTCTCCACACAGAACCTCCAGATCATTCAGATTCCGAAGTCAATGCTTGTGGACTCTCCTCTACATCTGCTCTTACATGGTTTCTATGGGGTTCAGGTCAGGGCACTGGGATGGCCATGGCAAAATCTTGATTCTGTGGTCAGTGAACCATTTTTATGTTGCCTTTGAGGTGTGCTTTGGATTGTCCTACTGGAATATCCAAATATGGTAGAGTCTGGCTGACATGGTCAGGTTTGGAAATGAATATCTGCTTGTACTTTATGGACTCCATTATGCCATCTATCTGATCAAGTTGTTCAGGGCCTTTGGAAGAAAAACAGCCTCACAACACCACAGTTCCACCACCATACTTCACAGTGTCCATTTGAACCATCCTCCTGTGTGTGGGGTCAAAATAGATATTATATAACAGGAGAACATCTCCAGATAACATTAGATAACATCTCCAGTTGTTTTTAACCTCTTAATTATTGCCCTGATAGTGGAAATAGAAATGTTTAACTCTTTAGATATTTTCTTGTAACCACTTTCTGATTTGTTCAGGTCAACAACCTTTTGTTGTACATCTTTGCTGTGTTCTCTGGTCTTCCTCATAGCGACAGATGACTAGGAATTTCGCCTGTTTTTCACCTCATATTTATACCCCTGTGAAACAGAAAGTAATAGCCAATCATTTATGTCCTGTGAATAACTTTCCAATGTCCATTACCAAAATTCTCTTTCATTGTATAGTGGGTAGTCCTGATCCTAGGTAGTACTTAAGTAAGCTTTACTCTCGCCAATCACAAGGCATATGTAGCTCCTCCCCCACACACTTTGACTAAACTATTTTTCCCTCTGGTTTCTCTGTTTACGTCAGAAAAACTTACACAGAAAAAGCTATTGACCAAGCAAAAGCTAACCTAACTAACATAACTGATAGTCAAACTGTCTCTTCTGTCTGTTTGCTTGATTTCCCCACTGTGGGACTAATAAAGGATTATCTTTTCATCATTCATCTGGTCACTGCAGCACTCCCTGGAAACTCATTTTCATTAATCTTTTATGGTTCATTAATATAATTAGTCTTCTATGTAGCACTAATCACACATTTTCTGTAGATTACCCATGCAACCTATAACCAACAGCTGTCTGGCGGAGGAATGTAAATTATACCCTATAACAGCTAAGTGCTTTACACTTTACAAGTTTGTCCCACCATCAGTTCTCCACTTGCAGCAGTTTAATTTATACATAAAGGACACATTGACTCTACCAGTGAAAGACACACACAGTCCTCAGTCAGCACATCAGAGTCAATAGTTACTAAAAGCCAATCAATACAAATATGTTTTAAGCTTGAATATAAATTCAACCACAGATGTCTGGATGATGTCAGTTGGTAGAATGTTCTAAAGCCTTACCACCACAAAGGCATAGCAATGATCTCCTTTAAGCCAAAAGCATATTAATTAGTAATTGGAAAGCTGACCTTGCATGAGCATGTGGGCAAAGCTTATGGACAATGTATGTAGGTGTGGGTCTATTTAGTGCTTCAAAAAGAATTAAAGTCCACTTATACTGGGTTCAGTAATGGACTAGGAGCCATGGGAGGGGTGCTAAAGCTGTAGAAATCTCTTTTCTTCATAATAATCAGGATGCAGCATTTCCCTCTGACACTGTAGGAGTCTAAAGCTAATTTGTGAACTTTCACAGCCAGTCTGATTGGAAGCCTTCTGTGATATAGAACCAGCATAACTACTAAAGACAGGATACTGAGTTTTCAACTTAAAGTTAAAGGCAGCTCAATTTGTTTTCACTTTAAAGGGACAAAAAAAGAACTGAAAAGCAGCACTTCATGCCAAATCCAGATACCGCCTTGTGCATTTAGCTTCGTTTATCTTAGCCATGAGACAGAGGCTGTTCCTTTTCCTTTTTTCTCAAGGAGCTTAGAAACCGTGGTGATTTGAAGCAAAACAAAGACTACAACCCCTGGCAAAAAGTATGGAATCACCAGTCTGGGATGAGCACTCATTCAGACATTTTATTCTGTAGAACAAACTCAGATCAAAAACATGATGCAATAATAAGGTCATTCCAAAGTGCAACATGTTGGCTTTCAGAAACACTAAAAGAAATAAAAAAAAAAAACATTGTGGAAACAAAGTAAATGTTACTTTTATTGAGCAAGCACAGGGAAAAAATATGGAATCACTCAATTCTGAGGAAAAAAATATGGAATCATGAAAAACAGATAAACAAAAGAACATTTAAAATACATCACTAGTATTTAGTTGCACCACCTTTGGCTTTTATAACGGCTTGCGGTCTCTGAGGCATGGACTTGATGAGTGACAAACAGTAGTCTTCATCAATTTGGTGCCGACTCCCTTTGATAGCAGTTGCCAGATCAGTTTTGCAGGTCGGAGCCTTCTTGTGGACCATTTTTTTCAATTTCCACCACAGGTTTTCAATTGGGTTGAGATCTGGACTATTTGCAGGCCATGACATCGACTGAATGTGTCGTTCTCCAAGGAATGTCTTCACTGTTTTTGCCCTATGGCACGATGCATTGTCATCTTGGAAAATTATTTCATCATCTCCAAACATCTGTTCAATTGAAGGGATGAGAAAACTGTCCAAAATGTCAACATAAACTTGTGCATTGATAGAAGAATTAACCACAGTCATCTCCCCAGTGCCTTTGCCTGACATGCAGCCCCATATCATCAAGGACTGTTGAAATTTGGTTGTTTTCTTCAGGCAGTCCTCTTCATAAATCTCACTGGAACGGCACCAAACAAAAGTTCCAGCATCATCACCTTGTCCAATGCAGATTCTTGACTCATCACTGAAGATAACTTTCATCCAGTCATCCACAGTCCATGATTGCCTCTCCTCTCCTTGCCCATTGCAGTCTTGTTCTTTTCTGTTTAGGTGTCAATGATGGTTTTCTTTTAGCTTTCCTGTATTGAAATCCCATTTCCTTTAGGTGATTTCTTCCATTCCATGCTGTTTGTATTTGGTCCATATCTTGGATACAGCTGACTGTGGCGAGCACATGGAGGGCTGTGTGGCCCTCCAAAGAAATGCCACCCCACACCATTACTGACCCACTGCCAAACCGGTCATGCTGAAGGATGTTGCAGGCAGCAGATCGCTCTCCACAGCGTCTCCAGACTCTGTCACGTCTGTCACATGTCCATTCCATGCTGTTTGTATTTGGTCCATATCTTGGATACAGCTGACTGTGAACAGCCCACATCTTTAGCAACCATGCGTGAAGAGTTACCTTCTTCAAGAAGTTTCACAATCCTCTCTTTTGTTTCAAGAGACATTTCTCTTGTTGGAGCCATGGTTCTTGTCACGCCACTTCGTCCAGCAGCCCTCCAAGGTGTCATAACTGCAGGTGTTTTTACCTGCAGACTAATGAGCAGATCTAATCTGAGGCAGGTGTCCATTTAGGGAAAGGAAATTGACTGGGTGTGTCCTTATTTTCTATCTCCAATTTGAGTGATTCCATATTTTTTTCCTCAGAATTGAGTGATTCCATATTTTTCCCCGTGCTTGCTCAATAAAAGTAATGTTTACTTTGTTTCCACAATGTTTTTTTTTAATTTCTTTTAGTGTTTCTGAAAGCCAACATGTTGCACTTTGGAATGACCTTATTATTGCATCATGTTTTTGATCTGAGTTTGTTCTACAGAATAAAATGTCTGAATGAGTGCTCATCCCAGACTGGTGATTCCATACTTTTTGCCAGGGGTTGTACCTTTTTACAGGCCACCTTTTTACAATTAAATTATGGCTTAATTTCAGCACATTATGTCTTTAGCAATTGTCCATTAATCTATTCGTAATAAGCTACCTGCCCTGGTATTGCTACACACTTTACTACTGAACTGCTTACAAATCACCCTGATGTTGGAAACTACTACCAAAAAAAATGGGAAAACATGGAAACTTAAACAAATTAGTGGGGAATGCATCTAAATTATCAGTGTATTTATTTGTTGCTTATACAGTCCTTGAAACCAGAGCATGTTTTTGGCTCTTGTGTTACCGTGTATAGTTCATCAGTCTGCTTATAAACTTCCTTCTTCATGTTTGCAGCCTCTGTTCTGTTTACTCTTCAGTCCACATGGGACACACAAATACCCAAATCAGCTAGTCAGCAGGCTCTGATCTCTGTGTAGTTTGTAATTAATGGACAATGACCCTCTGCACTCCAGCATGTTGAATTCAAAATGAAAAATAAAGAAATAAATAAATAACATCTGATAAATTGCACTTGTAATGTTTTCAGAAACTGTAATCTTATAAATGGCCAAAAACTCAAAAGAAATGTATTTTATCATGTTGGTCAATTCAACTCCAGTCACATTTTAACTTTAAACCAAACATGCCATGTCATAGAATATCCAAAAACGTAAATTTCCCGTGTACTATTGATAACGTACAAAAACTGGTGCATGCTTTCTGAGATCTCAGTTGGTGATGCCGTTCTGTGGCCCATTCTTAAAACTGTTTTTCTGTATAGTCAGAACCAAAATGTTGAGTTTCCAGAATATCTGCATTCATGACATTTTGCATGTCCAATTCTTACCGTGTTCTGCTGGATGCTACAGAAGGAAGTGTCTTCACAAATAAGTAAACCTTTCTACCATCATCCTGTCATTCAACCATGTGCACTATTATCTCATTTGCATGTCTAAATATAGTTTTCATGCAAAATTACCAATACAAAACATATAAGCAATGTATCAGTAATTAACTGATGGAGATTCGTTGTGATTTCTGTTGTTTTAAAAATGACCTTATTCACGTGTGGTGTCTCATCTCTGATGTCTGTTAGCAGATGCTGATTGTAGCCTGTCAGGCCTTCTCTTTCTAGCAATGATAAACTATGTACAGTTTACTGTTTACTATGTCTCTTGTTGTTATGATTATGTCACAGAACAATAGTGTTTGTGAACTTTGTGAATTTTTTTTGTTACACATTATTTATAAAATATTATATTACTATTGTCACATGACAGTACTAATAGCTGAGCACATTTTCCCCCATGAGCCAAGATCTTAATGCTTTTAGAACATTTCGACATGCTTTCAAGCCAGTTTTCAGCGCTGCAATACTGGTTCTGACTGACTAAAGATAGACTCACATCCTGCACTGAAGAGATTACCAGGGAAAACACCTCAAGGAATGAAAATAATTTGGGGAAACACCTTCAGGAAGCAAAATAATACTGTTTTTCTTGTGACAAAATGACACTGTGACACAAGATATGATCTCATTTCCTGTCTGATACTCACTGTTGATACTTTTTTGCTGTATCTTTGCATCTTTGTAAAGTAAGAATGTTCCATCTCACAGTTCTAAATCACATTTAAGCCTTCTTTCCGTAATGAACCTAGATGGCTGAGCACATCATGCTTATACTGTCATGAAGCTTTGAAGAAACTGATTTTAAAAATCAGCCGTGATGCACAATTGCACTACGATTTATAAATGTAAGAAAGATTAATTTGTGCTGTGTATGATTTCATACCAAAATAATAGTACTGGTCATCATGAATGGATCCAGTAATGTTGCCAAAAATAATTCTGTAAAAGCTCAGGGTCAAACTGTGGTTCCTCTTGTATGCAGAATCATTCCTCTCAAAGTGGAGAAACAGTGAAAAATAAAACACGTCTCTCCTTTAGCTAAGCTACATGGGTCACAATTAATTGGAGAGCCTTTCATTACATATGCAGGGAGCAGAGAGATAATGTGAATTATTAATAATTCTGAGCCTGCTTCAGCCACCACTCGGCCATGACATCCTTCATGCTAGAACAGTGTGATAGTATAGAATCACCGCTGCGTCTTACTCTCTATCTATCTATCTATCTATCTATCTATCTATCTATCTATCTATCTATCTATCTATCTATCTATCTATCTATCTATCTATCTATCTATCTATCTAACAAAAACATGGACAGCTGGTTACATTTGGCTTGCAGCATATATTCAATACTGTTGCATTCATTGCTTATGTTCTGTTATGTTTGCTGTATGGTAATGTGGTATACTTTATGCAAATAATTAATAGTGCATTAACAAGGTCATATTACAGGCCAATAATTCCCCATAGAGAACCATAACCTACCCCACTATAGGTGCTCACCTGTAACCCTGAGACACAGGCTAGTTAAAGGACATTATTATCATGGAGGCTGGGCCATCAGAGGACAAGCTAAATTACTCATTTACAGCATTTGGCAGATGCTTTTATCCAGAGCGACTTACAGTTTAATCAGTTTACACAGGTAGGCCAAGGCGGTGTTAGGAGTCTTGCCCAAGGTCTCTTACTGGTATAGTATAAATTATATACATATATTTATATACACTGCTCAAAAAAATAAAGGGAACACTCAAATAACACATCCTAGATCTGAATGAATGAAATATTCTCATTGAATACTTTGTTCTGTACAAAGTTGAATGTGCTGATAACAAAATCACACAAAAATCATCAATGGAAATCAAATTTATTAACCAATGGAGGCCTGGATTTGGAGTCACACACAAAATTAAAGTGGAAAAACACACTACAGGCTGATCCAACTTTGATGTGATGTCCTTAAAACAAGTCAAAATGAGACTCAGTATTGTTTGTGGCCTCCACGTGCCTTTATGACCTCCCTACAATGCCTGGGCATGCTCCTGATGAGGTGGCAGATGGTCTCCTGAGGGATTTTCTCCCAGACCTGGACTAAAGCATCTGCCAACTCCTGCACAGTCTGTGGTGCAACGTGGCGTTGGTAGATGGAGCGAGACATGATGTCCCAGATGTGCTCAATCGGATTCAGGTCAGGGGAACGGGCGGGCCAGTCCATAGCTTCAATGCCTTCATCTTGCAGGAACTGCTGACACACTCCAGCCACATGAGGTCTAGCATTGTCCTGCATTAGGAGGAACCCAGGGCCAACCGCACCAGCATATGGTCTCACAAGGGGTCTGAGGATCTCATCTCGGTACCTAATTTCAGTCAGGCTATCTCTGGCGAGCACATGGAGGGCTGTGTGGCCCTCCAAAGAAATGCCACCCCACACCATTACTGACCCACTGCCAAACCGGTCATGCTGAAGGATGTTGCAGGCAGCAGATCGCTCTCCACAGCGTCTCCAGACTCTGTCACGTCTGTCACATGTGCTCAGTGTGAACCTGCTTTCATCTGTGAAGAGCACAGGGCGCCGGTGGCGAATTTGCCAATCCTGGTGTTCTCTGGCAAATGCCAAGCGTCCTGCACGGTGTTGGGCTGTGAGCACAACCCCCATCTGTGGACGTCGGTCCCTCATACCATCCTTATGGAGTCGGTTTCTAACAGTTTGTGCAGACACATGCACATTTGTGGCCTGCTGGAGGTCATTTTGCAGGGCTCTGGCAGTGCTCCTCCAGTTCCTCCTTGCACAAAGGCGGAGGTAGCGGTCCTGCTGCTGGGTTGTTGCCCTGCATCTTCATTTTATTATTATTTATTTACATGGTTTTTGGAAGCATTTTATAGTTTTCATTTGTGGTTCATAGCCAGGGAAAACCTGGATCATGCTTGAACAGCTCTAGGAGAACAGACCTCTCCTGCCACCTGCTGGACAGCTGGCATTGTGTCGCTGCTTGCTACCTCTTTTCTTGAACAAAGGGAGATTTGGTAGATTCAGGTCATGTTATAGTGTGACTCAAAACAGTGAAATTTTACGTAAATCTGTTGTGTTTGATGTGGAACAGGGCTGGAAAATACTTGAGTGACTGTACTTTGTTCCTGTGCTTAAGTGTTATTTTTGGAAGAGCTGTACTTTAATCAAGTGTTTTTGCAATGGAATACCTATGCCCTTACTCAATTACATTTCCAAGACAAGAACATGCTTTTTAATCCTTACGTTTTATTTAGACCTTCAGAGTGCTCGCAACAAACCTGTGAGATTGTTTTTTTTCCTTTGCAGTCAAATACCAAGGTCCATACCACGCTCAGAATGGAAATAAGACAATTTAGATTTATTAGTCAGCTTTAAAGTCACTTTAAATTGCCTAATTGAAAAGCAAGCAAGTAAGCAAACAAACAAATAATGGCCTTTGTTAAAGCATTTACTTTTTATTTTTGTGTAGTTAATATTGTGTAAACATTGACTTTTTGAATTTCATGTATATTTCTAGTTCTGTACTTCCACTTTTGATTAGAGAGTTTGAGCCATGCTTTCACTTAAATATAGTGTCTCTGCAGATTTTTTACCCCATGATTCATTCATTAATTGTGCATCATTCATTTTATTATACCTTTATATGTCTCTCTCCCTCTCTTTCTTTCTTTCTTTCTCTCTCTCTCTCTCTCTCTCTCTCTCTCCCCCTCGCTCTCTCTCTTTCTATATATATATTCTGAAGTTTAAGAGCTGTAAATATGCAGAATAATGTGCTGAGCTTTATATTCCTGGTGAGCACACAGGGGCTGCGTTCTGAACTATTTGCAGCCAGTCTAGAGAGACAGCCGTGCAACTAGCCTATAACACGTTACAGTAGTCTAATCTAAAACTTGAAGTAACTTCTCAGAATCTTGTGAGGACAGGATGTGTCTTTTTGGACATGTTTCTCAAGTAATAAACAATATAAAGTAATAGAAACAGATATGCATATGAAATAGTCTATGAAAGTTGCTAAAATGCTTATGCTATTATATAACAGTATTGTAAGCACTTGTTACAAGGTGGCATCACATTCTTAAAGCATCTGTAACATGAAAAAAAGAACATACTATTTTGATGTACTATGCATCATTCACTCTCCAGTCGGTACACATCACATATGAAAACTAAGCTGCACAAAAGCCTGTTTTTAATGGAGTGTCACAAAAAGGAGTGCACTTTCACATCTCCACCTATTCAGCCTACAGCATTCACAGTGAGGTTATAGGGAGTGTTTCAGCCTGGACTGCTTTGTGAATGAGACACAGTGGAGGTGGTTTACATGTGTCAGGCTTCCAGGCACTGTAATTAAAACAGCTTGTTTAATTGTAGGAGATAAAGAGATGTTGGAAAATGGTTGTGTAAAATGAACAAGGACTGCGGAATTCATGTGAAATTCATGTGAATGTGGAATTCATGAAAAAGAAATAAAATATAACCAAAATGCAAGATGTAGGCCTTTTAAAAATAAGGGTTTTAAATAGTTCTTGGCTGAAATGTACAGTTCTAAGGAAACAGTTTGCATTGGTATAGAACCTTTACATTCTGTGGAACCAAAAGTGATTCTGGCATTGCTCTAAAGAGTCCTGATAGAACATGATATTTTTAAAAGGACATACTTTTCAAGCAAACTCACACCATAAACTCTGTCCTGCAAAAGATGACGTGTCATGCCACACTGAGGCAGTAGTGCTCTTCTCTGGCTGGATGAGTTCGATGCTGTGTGACCTCTAGATGGAGTAGCAGCTTTAGAAATGTAGTTTTCGTATCTAAAGTCACTCCAGCAATACATATATCTCTCCAGCTGCAGTAGGTCTACATTTTCTTTTTCTTCAAATTTTCAAATATACCAGCCTCCATTAAAACACAAGTGATCATTTTTAATAAAGTTATTATGAGCCCTCTCATATGAGACATCTTGCTTTTTTATGTAAAGTCTCAGTAGTTCTTTAGCACTGCCTGTCTACACTGAATAAATCACAGCTTGAGGCCATTTGACTTAAATAAATCACACAGTTTGCCCACCAACATATGGCAAAAAATGAATGGACATATATAAAAAATAAATAGCACTGTGTGCCTGTTAGTCTCCTCTCAACAGAGTGACAGACAGCATGCGTGGAAACTGAAGAACGTCAGCGAGTCTGTCTGAATGAGCTGATTGGACTGAGCTAAAAGGCCTTTGCTGCTCCTGTTAGTCCATTAACTTACACCAATGCTCAAAACTCATACAGTGATTCACTGACGTGTTAATTAAGTTAATGAGTCCTTATAATATCATGTCCATCAGATGATTTTCACACGTTTCCATATGAGTAATCCTGAATTTATACTTTTTGTCATTTGAATTGCACTTTACATAATCCTGTTTAGAAGCTTATATTCTAAACACAATATTATAGATTTAATTAGGAAAAGTTTATTGATAATATAACAATAAATCATTTTTCAATATGTCACATTTACTGTTACAATTATTATTTACTATTACATCTACTAGTATATTAGTATTTATGTAAAATTTTGAGTAATAATCTTATTAGTAACCACACAGATGTGATGTGAACTTCCCTTTTGCTTTATGACGATTCTAAAGAGTCATAAATGAGTACAATGAACAAAAAGAACAAAATATGAGAGTCTGCGTGCAAATAAATTCATAGGCATCTAATCACACATGCTAATAAAAACATGTCCCTATCCATTAAGGCTTTTCTTTGTGCTTGTAAGTGTCCTCTTGCCTTTACTCCAGTCTGCAAGTGCACTGTGCGTGAACGCTGTGTAGCTTGAGCACCATCATCTTGCATCAAAACATGCGTCAAGTCCAAGAAAAACAGTGAGGTGCGTCCAATTGTAGTGTTTAAAAATCGGCACGCTTGGATTAGCAGTGCTCCACGGAGCTTAGGCCGAGGGCTCCTTTCAGCTAATGAAATTACAAACAGATTCTCTTTCTAAGCATTGCTAATTACCAGATTAGCTTTTTTCAAAAGACATGCCTAAATACGCCAACAATACAACTTCATCAGATCTGCCTTTGTCTGCTTTCTTTCTTTCTTTCTTTCTTTATTTCTTGCTCTCTTTCCTTTATTTACAGCCTTTTTCTGTTTTCAATACCTTCCTTCATTCTTTCTTTCCTTCCTACCTTCCTTTTTCGTTCTTTTTTGTCTTTCCTGTTTTTTTTACTGTATTTTTTGCTTTCCTTACCTTCTTTTTTCTTTCTTGTCTTTATTGACAGCCCTTTTCTGTTTTACTTACCTTCCTTCATTCTTTCCTCTCTGCCTTTCTTTTTTCTTTCGTTCTTTCCTCTTTTTCTTTCTTTCTTGTCTTTGACAGCCTTTTCGTGTTTTATTTACCTCCCTTCATTCTTTCCTCTCTGCTTTTTTTTCTTTTGTTCTTTCCCCTTTTTATTTCTTTCTTTCTTTCTTTCTTTCTTTCTTTCTTTCTTTCTTTCTTTCTTTCTTTATTGACAGCTTTTTTCTGTTTAATTTACCTTCCTTCATTCTGTCCTTTCTGCCTTTCTGTTTTCTTTCATTCTTTCCTCTTTTTCTTTCTTTCTTTCTTTCTTTCAGCCCTAGTATTTGTACTTGACACTTCATGAATGTTTCTTTTTTAACAGCTTTGCTTTTGTCATTTTTGGACTGACTGAAACTGTAAGAGCCACTTAATGGCAAAAAAAAGAAAAAACATCACATGCTGCAAAGATCTGACAGGACTTCACTGAGTCACATGACTGTAAGTGTTAGTCAGTTACATTATAATTTTTTAATTACACCAATGATTCATGAATGATTGCAGTGCTCATAATGTAATTGCAGTAAAATATGGCGTTTACAGTAAAACGCTGGAATTAGGTAACAAATCATTTGTACAGAAATTCAATCACCTGATAAACAGATTCATGTCCCAGTCTTGGATTACTTCAGCAATCAGGCTGGTTTTGTGTACGGCAACAACAAGAGACATTCCAATAGCAAGAGTAATTCAATACATGGCAGTAAAGGATGTTCTAAGTCAGTTTAGCGCCTGCACTGGTGCTGCTGGAAGACTGTGTTTACAAAATTACTGTTGGATCTACAAGACGTAATCTCTACTTAAGTCTGTTTTAGTACAGTTTAATATTAATTGTATTGATAATGTATTTGTTTTGTCTTATCAGGTATTAAGATGTAATCAGTAGACTTGTTTATTGATCTGCACATGAAAGGAGATTGTTTTAGTCTCTTGAATGACTGCTGTGCCCTTCACCTTCACGATAAGTGTGCTCTATATTAAAGTTGACTCTGAAACATATTCTACCACAAAAGCTCTACTGTGTAAGACATATATCACACTTTTGACTTCAGAATAGTTGCTACATTAAAGAATTTTATTCTTATCTGCTTGTAATTATTGATCTGAATAGACAAAGGGAAAGACTCCAAATTGACCCCAGCAGGATGCCTTGAAAAATGCACAGAGTAGGGACAGGGCTGACAGGTGAGTGTTACATGTGTGTAGATGTATCATTTTTCCGGTTTTTGTAATCAGCGAATTCAAAGTCTAAAACTGAAAAACAGTATAACAAAAAAAAAAAAGAAAAACAGGTTACAACGACGCATCAATTTACCATTAACCTAGATATACCATATGGTCAGTGTGCATCTGTTGTTACATACAATGTAATCTATTCTGCTTATTTTATGGTAATGAAAAGCTTTAAACGAGATCACTTGTAGTAAAATCCTGTTTTGACAATAAAACACTTGGTTAGCATGTACAATAGTTTACACCAAAGTGGCCTGCTGCCAGAATGGCTGGATGTCTGCACCAAGTGTTGGCAGAAAGTTAAAAAAAAATGATGAATCATGTCCTGGGTCATCCATCTCGGCTGGTGCCGGTTAACCAGCGTAATAATCAGGATTATTATTTATAATTAGAGGAAGTAATGGATCACTCCTCGCCAGACGGGGGGGCCTCATT
Source organism: Pygocentrus nattereri (assembly GCF_015220715.1). Classification (NCBI taxonomy): domain Eukaryota; kingdom Metazoa; phylum Chordata; class Actinopteri; order Characiformes; family Serrasalmidae; genus Pygocentrus; species Pygocentrus nattereri. The sequence goes on along the minus strand of NC_051227.1, from coordinate 24,942,849 downwards.
AATTCACCTGGGCCTGCTGGGATTGTTTCGACGGGTCTCACTTTAAGCGCTTCATCTGTGTCACTGTTCGCCGGAAGGCGGCTCAGAGGCTCAGGATTAGCCTCGTTCGTGCCCCTCTCCCTGCTTCATCCTCCTCTTCCTCCCCTTGAATGCTCCACCAAAGCCATGTGGAAAACCAACCCCCGAAATTCCAGACCTGTCATCAGTGACAAAGTGCAATCCTGTTTAGTGAGGATGCCTAATGGAATAACTTTAGTGCTGATATTGTAACAGGAGTACAGTGGACAATAAGTAATGCTGTTGGCAAGTCTGCACTATACTTTATAACCTGCTACATTAGGACCCTTATACAAAAGACTTTCTACAAGATTCCTAAAAGAATTTCAGAGGAAATTCTATTAGTAAATACTGAACTTTGGGTTCTATTTGAGTAAATAGGATTATGGTACTATCTAGTTCTAGGTAGTGTAATAGATAACTTTAAGACAGTACTGCAAGAATGTTACACAGATCTACATATTATTATTAATACATAGTATTAAACAGCTCCATAGACATAGATTTTACAGTTCCATATAATATTACTACAGTACTTTTCTGTAAAGAAAATAATTGCTCAATGTAGATCTGACATTTACTGAAGGCCTTTTATATTTGGATTGTAGGTGCACTTGCATTATTATATTGCTTTATTTATTTATTTATTTTTGCAAACCTGACAATTCTCAGTGCACTTAAGATAGCCTTCGATGCATTTTCTTCTCAGACAACTTTTTAATTACAGATGCTGCAAGCAAGGTAAAGTATATCAACAGTATTTAAATCACAGCTACATATACTTAGCTATCATATGTGACATATAATATGGTCATCATCATCATCGTCGTTAACCGCTTAATCCAGATAGGGTTGCGGGTATAATATGGTGCATGGCAAATATCAGTCAGTTCTAATCCTGTTTGATCCTGATCATGCACACCCATTGAAAATGAGATATTTTTTCACTTAGATTCCCAGACTATGGATTGAATGAGCATGGCTCATTTTTCTCACCCCTAAAAGTAGTAAGAAGTAAGGCCTAGCACAGTGACCGTATCGTCAGATTTGCGACATTTTTTGTCATTAGTTGTATTTGCACAGCTGTTATGCTTTGCCACTCATGAAAAACTATTCATCTAAATAGCACACTCTTTAGTTTCCATGATGATTCCATTAGCATGAGTAATTACCATGAGTAAGCCACCAGGGTTCTTTTTCTGAACTAGTGGCCTCTAGTTACTGATCATATAAGGCCAAATCCTTAAATGTGACTTGACCAAGTGGATGAAATGGAACTGAAAAGAAAGAAAAGGTCTCTATCTGCAATAATGACTTCTCCTAAGACATCTGCAATCTGTGCCACACCCACAAGTCAGCCAAGTTAGAGACATTTTCCAAATGTTTTCAACAAGCATCATCTTATTACATCGTTTATCATTTATCAATCAGTTTCCAGTATCTTCTGAACTACCTGCAAGTGTATAACCTGAGTGAATTACAGGCTTCGTACCACCACATACACATACATACATAGATTTAATTTAATGATGCACCGATTAGCCAATAAATACAAATAATACTGGGCTACCTCTATTAGGGGTTTGGCAATGGTTAAGTGAACAGCATACATAAAATCACTACTCATGTATTAATATTATCTCTATTTATTCTAATATTAGGGTTTTAAAGCAAGTAAATGCTTACTGCCCAGATAAATAGCTTTAGGCCTACATTTAACTTTTTTGTTTTATGATTTTATATTGCTTGTTTGGTTTTATGTATCAAAAGCAATTCTAATAAATTTTTTCTTAACCATTTTAACCTCTCTTTATCCCTGTGTTTAAACAGGACACTTTTGTTACTGTGTTTTTAATACTGATCTATGTAAATTACCTCCCTATTGATTGGCAGCTCTGTCCTATGTCTCATTCTGAAAACAATCTGGGCTAAAAAACTCCATATAACTTTAGCGTAAATGGGCAGGGCTAAACTGATGTAGACTGAATGAGTGGCTAATAGTAAATGGTCATGCAACATATGGCCAGTATGGATTGAATGGTTAGTCCACACATCCTCTACTGGAAAGTAATATATGGCATTTCTTCTTATTTTAGTGCAATTTTTTATTTATTAATTAAACAAAACATAATATGTGCCTAATAGTGGTGGCGTGTTGTGTGTGTGGTGCTGGTACGAGTGGACCACAGCAGTGCTGCTGGAGGTTTTAAGCACTGTGTCCACTCACTGTCCACTCTTTTACACGCACCTACCTTGTTGGTCCACCTTTTAAATGTAAACTCAGAAACAGTAGCTCATCTGTTGTGTTGGTCATCCTCTAGTCATTAATCAGTCATCACAGGGCACTGCTCACAGGACGCTGCTGGCTGGATATTTTTGGTTGGTGGACTATTCTCAGTCTACCAGTGACACTGAGCTGTTTAAAAACTCCAGCAGCACCACTGTGTCTGATCCACTCAGACCAGCGCAACACACCCTAACACACCACCACCACATCAGTGTTACTGCAGTCCTGAGAAAGATGCACCACCCAAATAGTACCTACTTTGTGGTGGTCCTGTGGGGGTCTTAACCATTGAAGATCAGGGTGAAAGGGGGGCTAACAAAGTATACAGAGAAACAGATGAACTACAGTCTGTAATTGTAGAACTAGAAAGAGCACCCATATGGTGAGAGGAGCTGATAAAATATACAATGAGTGCAGATATAAGGAGGTGGTTTTAATGACGTGTACATATACATATACATATACATACATTTCCACTATCATTATTTCTAAGAGTTTCAGCCTCTTTAGATCGTTTGCCAGTGTTTAACAGTTTGATGAATGTCCACATGGGTTTTTGCTTAAGTTCAGCTCAATGTTTACAGTAGATTGTGTTTTCTGATGCTGCAAGGCATTAATATTGAATAACTCATGCAAGGGAGGCTCTTGCTCTCTCTGGCCTTGCGTTAACGACAGCCTTTATTAGAGGGTTAGTTCCGACATCACAGCCACTGGAGAAAACAAAGCAAGGCAAGGATGTTTTTGGAGCTGACAGGCAGCCCGTAATACCAGACTCATGTTAGTGAAAGCATCGGGCTGCTCTTTGCATATCAACAGTGGTGTCATGCAAACGCAGACAGCCAAGCACCTCTGTGGTTGAAGGGCTGAATTTGGCATTAGTATGCACAGGACATGGTCGCTTTTAAGTGCACCGCCGGCACAAGTGTGAGAATATTTGATGCTAATCTGTTGTGAGTATGCAATTCATATGACCAAGAAGATGGAAACAAAGGGTTACTGAAAAAAAAAATGATGAACTGAATGGTACAATGGAAGTCAAACATGAATTTGACCCTTCTTTTATATTCCAACTTGGCTATGGAAAGAACTCGTTTTTAGGCAAATTCTAAGTTCGAATAACTGTGGCTTCATGATACTGATTTTATGGATATGTCATGTATTTCAATGTGGGATATACAAAAGTTATTGCGTAGTCGACCTTGTGAGCCATTTTCATTGTGAACTATTGATTTAGTGCCGCTTTATGGATTGTGAAGCTTTCACAGCTAAGAGGGGCATGTATTGACTTCTCCTACCGCAGAAAAACGACAAAAGACATGTACTCAAATGAACTTTTTTCTCCATTGATATTCCAGATGACCTTGGCCTTGCATAACCTTGTTAATATTTGGTGAAGTGTACATAATACACCATGCATTAACAAGGTGACTGGCTGTTATGGGCTCGAAAGGCACAGCCAGCCCTGCGCTGTCCTGTCAATTACAGGCCTTGCTAACACAATTATGGCAAATTAAGTGTTTGTTTCTTCATATTCAAACATCCCCAAAGTTGCCTTTCATGTGAACAGTCGTCTGTTTGCAGTCTAATGTGGTTTTCCATGCCTGCGTGTCCCAGTAGGAAAGTAATTGAGAGGCCTATTTTGTGCACCATTCTACCATAGAAGGCCTCTTCATTCAGTTAGAACGTTATTATTGTGAAGGAACGGAAGACACTGGACTAAGTAACATCTCAGCAGATCTGATTAGTGTCTGAGCAGGCTTTGCTCTTACAGTGAGAGCGATACGTTTTATGTTGCCAGATGTTTGGGTCTTCCACAGACAGGTAGTAAAACATTCTGTCAAATGGTTTGAAAACTGTAACTAAGTTTAAAAAGGTCTATATCATAGAAAATCAAATCCTTCTTACCTTTTAATGAAATAAAGAAAAATCATGTTGCTGAAGTTTAAAGTGTTCCTTTCACTCCCCAGCCCATTCAATCTGTTTATAGAAACAGCCCATTTGGAATTGTTGTTTTTGTGAGGTTACAAAACCACATTTACATATATCTGCCTATTCAATCTACAAGACATGTACATCTGCTTTATGAATGAGGCTCAAGACAGAGCAACCAATCAGAGCAGAGGTCCTTCATCTATTTCCATTTTAAAGTTATTGGCAAACAGTCATGTTAAAAAAATATGATTGTTTTTGTTACATAAACTCACACAGTGGGATGGATTCTCGACTTTGTCTGTGATTTCAGGTATAGTCACTTGAAATGAACAGAAGGAAAAAGAAGGTTTTCATTTGCCCAGCAGGCTGAAAATGAACATGTAATTTTTGTTGTCTGCACCAGTTTATCTGTTTTATTTTCAACCAGAAACTTTCAGACATTGTTCCCTTTCACCTGAAAGATAAATTTTTCTTTTAGGCTTGCAAGCCCTGAAGTTCTTTTCTTCTATCACCAGGCTATTAGTGGTGTTCGCCATTAAATATCATCTTTACTTTAAAACCAGCCTTTATATTTGTTTGGGTACAAGTTTTTCCCCCCAAGTTACCCATAAAATACTTTTTTTAGTCGCTTATTTGTTGTCACTTTTCCAAAGGAGTCATTTTGTAATGTTTGGAGAAAAATATTTATGATTTACAGAAACATGGCTATTAAATGCGTACCTGTATTTTCCAACCAGCAAATAGGATGATTATGCTTCTTCAGAAATGGCACATTAGTAGTTATATCATCTGAAAAAATAGTCTGTTCAGATTATTTTTTAGATGACTTGTTCCTTGTTTAGTTCACCAAAAATTGCCTCAATTTTTTATCAATCAAAACAAAGGCAAGTAATGGAAAGGGAAGGTGTGTGAATGCCCTCGATAGGGACAGAGAATACGCTCCGGGGCATTGGGGCAGTTGAGGGGATGAAAATAGCAGCTGCTGTTTTGTTGCCATTACCTGTGTTCAGAGGTCAGTTTGACACCTGGTTGGTGCTAAGGGTCAGGCTTGACCAAAAATATAAAAAATGGCAGTTAATTGCAGCGTTATTAACAGAGTCAAGTTTTTTTTTTTTTTTGAGTTTCATTTGCATGTGAGCTGCAACCCATTTTCTCTTTCCTTGCCTGTAGGTGTATTGACTATTTTGCTCTTAGTTTAGTATTCTGCCTTTCTTCTTCAGATAAACACAGCCTGGACTGTAACCCTTCAGTTTGATACTTGATCCTGGCCCAGAGAATAAGTTGGTGAGGTTCCAAGATGAAGTGGAGGTAATGACCTGCATTTCAAAATAACACAATTAAATGTAGTTAAAAAAGCATTTTAATACAAAGGTAGATTGTGTACATGTTTGTACATTTTTATGATTAGATGATTTTATGGTATAAATCATAAATCCACACTGAAAATACACACAAAAGCAAAATATAGATCATGTGTTTAAAAACAAAATGCCACAATATAGTAATTAACAAAAAATAAAAAAATTTAAGAGCCCATATCATGGAAAACTGAACTGAACTGAATTTAAAAATGGATTGTCTTTGTGATGTCACAAAAACCCATGCATTTACGTATGTATGTCTGTTCAGCCTACAAAGTTGTAAGGAATGCTTCAGCTTGAACTGCATTTTGAATGAGGAAAATTGCTACACAGCCAATCAGAAAAGAGATCATTTACATATTTTAATCTTTAAGGCACAGTAAAAAACAGAGCAGGAGAGAAAGAAAGGTTAAATAGATAATCTAAAACTGAATTTTGGTACATAAAATCACACAACCATTACAAATGTACCTCCAGGAACAAAAATAAAAGACAAGGAAGATTGTTGTATATGAGCTCTTTAAGTTGAGCTTTGAAGACAGACTGAGCAGCGTATGCTCACAGTCCCTGGACAAACATGTATGCTGAAGCCTATAAACATGTATGTATGTTATGTAGGCCTAAATATGAGACCTATTTCTTGTTCCTTGCCTCACTCTTCCTCTCCAACTTTGTCTCGATTTCTCATACCACCATTTTCTTGCACACACACACTCAAAGACACAGACAGACTATGTCTGAATATCAATATAGTCCATTAACTATGTGGGACTACACTTTATGAATGGAGAAGTAAATAAGACTCCCTAAGTAATAAGACTAAATGAGGTAATCAAGAGAGCTGAGTGCTTTTTGAAATGCCAAGCGCGTCCATTACATTAACAAAGCCGTTTCTCATCATTGTGGCATGGTGCAAAGCTTTTCAAATTGACAATGAAATATGCCGTAGACATAACAAGGCTCTCGTGTTACAGAACGCTTCTTGAGCATTTGTATGTTGATGTGTCTTGAGCCATCTAAAATGTAATGATGCTTATTACACCTGCCGCATGTCAGCTATTAGCCTGAAATGTCAAGGGAAATATGGTAATTGACATTTGCAGCTTTGGCGACTCAACATTCATACATGTCGCAAAAAAGGTAACGAGGGACGCATGCCTGGACAAATGTTAGTCAAATAATGCAAATGTCTGATGCCAGGTTCAGACGCCTGGCCGTCTTATTAGCCAAAAGGCACTGCTGCTTCAAAAGGGAAATTCCTCACATTTTTCAAAATTTCTAAATAATTTAGTCGTTGGGATGTAAAGAAAGTCACTCAGAGTGTTTGATGTGAAAAGATTCATTGCAGATAAACTTACTGACTTGGAGTTTCTTTACAAAGGTGGTGATAGGATCCAGAGATCACAATACAGCCATTTTATTTACTATAAAAATGACCAGCGAACCTAAACATGTCTTCTGAGTTTTTAATGTACATGTAATCTTGATAATGGTAAAATAGTAATGAACCCCCTTAAAAAGTTTTTATTGGGTGTTGGTTTTCCCCACAATGCCCAATATGTCTCTCTGCCATGACGGGCTTAAAAAAAATGTTTAACCCTTGTGTGGTTTTCAGGTCATTTTCAATGTTTATCGAAAGAAAAACTGATGAACACTGAACACTGAATGAAAAACTTTGACATATAAACATATAAAATAACACATTTTCAGTGACTTCACACTGTGCAGCCCCCTACACATTTATATTACACATGTGCTGTTGGGGTAAACCTGTGGGGAATAAAAGTGTGGAGGTGCTGTTCCTTCACTCTGTTCTCCTCCCACATGGCCTGCTGTTAGTGTGTGTGTGTGTAGGTGTGTGTGTGTGTGTAGGTGTGTGTGTGTGTGTGTGTGTTCGAGGGCAGACAACATGGACAGGCTGCTAACTGGCTACAGCTGCTAAACCTACGCTGGCCACTTGTGATATTTAGAAAATATTTTATTTTTACATAAATTATGACTGTATTGATTTAAAAAAAAACAAACAGTAATGTGGTGGGTCCACCAGACTACTGAGTAACCAAAGCATGAACACCATGTAAGGGTTAAAGTAAGAATGCTCTGTAATGTAGCTTTTACAGGCATTAAATGCTTAGGATGTCTGGCTCCTATCACCATTGTTGAGAACTATCCAGTAGAATAGCGCATTTCACATCAAAACACTCTTTGCTTAAATCTATGCAGACATTTTTAAAAATAGGGGACGTTCCTTGTTTAGAGCTGATACTGATTTACACTGGCATATCTAAGATACAATACTATTATAATCATATTCATGACATGAACTAGATAATTGGTTCAAAAAGCAAACATTGTTTCTCTATTTCCCACATTGGCTATATGGAGGTTATAGTAAACTGTTCAATTTGCAATTTTTAATTCAGTCATTACAGATTTACTTGAATGCTATTTCATAACGATACATTTGCACTAAATAATAAAACCTGTAATGTTTTGAAAGCTGTAGGCACAAAAATGCCTAAATGCTGTGTACTATCAGCATGGGCCCCACAGTGGCTCAGCATGTGTTCCATATTCATCATTCATATATTCATCGTTATGCATTACCTTAGTGCAATCTGAGTTTCAGAGAGTTGACAAATGTAGCTGTTTGTTGGAGAATTAAGAGAACGTGAAAACCTCTGTGGATTTGAGTGTTAGATTTTCTTAGCACATTTGACATCAAAATATGCATTCCTTCTGAAAAAAAAGAAACTGAGAGAGATTACAGAACAAGTCAAGCTCATAATTACTTTGGAGATTATGCAAATGTGCAGAGATCTTTTCAGTAATGATCTGTCTGAACTCTGATCGCAAGTATGTAACAACCAACACATGGAAAACATGTTGATAACAAGTAGGAAAGTGTAATAAACACCTTAATTGCGGCAATAAAAATTCACAGCTTCTATTTTAAAATAGTTATGTATGTGATGTCATATGGATGCCATCTTCGCAGTGTTTATCGGAAAGACAATGTCATAAAACTTGAATTATTAAATGTTTTCAAACTGTAAAACTACTTTGGGTAAACTGATACTGTCTAAGGTCCCCGGAACCTCTTTCGGAGGAAGGCCTTTGTGTCAAATCAAGGCTAAAGAAAAAGAAAGAAACCTCAATCAAAGCTGTTCCATATAATAAGCCCTGTCTCGTCTGAGTGATCATCCTGTCCAGTGGTATTTTGGGTAATTAGGTACCATTTAAATACCAAATTTGAGTGATCTCTTTGTGGGAGAGGGGCTGTTGTCATTTCAATCAGGAGCAGGAGCTGTGGACAGAGGCTAATCACACAGGAGCTCCTAAGATAATGTAGTCCGTTTCCTAATGACTCCGCGCTCATGTCAAAGTCATTACTCTCCCAGAGATGGAACATCATCTGCCTGGACAAGCCGTAATTGGACTAACTGTTGAGCTATGAGGGCACATTACACATGTCCTTTTATTACGAGTTTTGCAGTGGTAATTATTGGGGTGGAGTAGTCGTTAGTGAATGGAGATGGTGAATGACTAACTAGACTCACTTCTACTGCAGTCAGTTAAAGAACGCCTTTGCTCTTCAGCTGCACGGCCGGTGCAGATGGGATTTAGCTAAGGTGCTGCGAGTTTTTTTTTCCCTTCTTTTGTTAGGTGCTGCCATCAAATTGAGACTGAAATCAAAGCGCAGACAATACCTTTGCTCTCTTGTTTTTATTTATTGTGCAGTTTGTAAGAGGAGCGCGATACAAACCTGAAGATATACCTGTCATTTCACCTTTTTTTGTGCTCGAGAGAAGAGAACCTTGTGGGATCAGAGGCATCCCTTTGCTCTTCCACCAGCAGCTACTTTCAAAGCCGTCAGAAGGAAAGGAATTGATTTCTTTGGCTTTCTCCTAAATTTTGCGCCGCAGGCTAGCAGGGGGTCCTCTTCGCGGCGGCTCTTTCAATCGAGGGCCTGGAGGAGAAAAAAAAAAAACTGGCCATAGCAGCTTGTTTTAGCTTATGGAGGAGAAGGAGGAGGTGGGGGGAGGAGAATTGCTTGACGAAACCTCAAATGTTTCTCAACTTTTTTCTTTTTCTCTCAGTTCTTTTTGGCACCTGCCCAAGTTTGTCACTCTCGTACCCTTTTCTTTCCAGAATGCTCTTGACTCGTGGTCCCCAAAAATAAAATCCCACCTTATTTGTTGGCAAATTCTAATCTCAGTGATCTATACTCCAATTTGATTCAACTTGCCTTCTTCATTATACATAATTACCAGTTTCTTGCCGTTATCTGAAATTGTATTTTGTTAAAATTCATCACAATTCAAATTTTCATGATGGCAGGAAAAGTCAACTTCCCATTCCTAAAGACTTAAAGGAATACTTTCTGAATTGAATCTGTGTATGTCAAATCTGTAGCATGTAACTGTTACAATAATTTTGATAAGATTCGCCAAACTCACTAAAAGAATCGAAAACCCTCTAACTCAAAAATACCTACAATAGAAGCCAATGGGCAGGTGCTGAAGCTCCATACTCCCTCAAACTCTTGCTTTTCAATGCTTTTCAACTTAACCTCTATATACCAAATCTGTAGCATATGATCAATTACCACAGACAATAATTTTGGCACATTTTCCCAAAATTAGTAAAAGAACAGAAAACCCACTGACTCATGCTAGGAAAGCTGGCTATTAATTTGAATTAAATTTGTGTTTCATTATGCTTTCCTGAAATGCATCAGTTGTTATCCATGGGTCACTATTTAACAGATGGATATTAGGCTGAACATGCATGAGTTTTCCTTTAAATGTATACAAAAGCAGCATTGTGACACATTCCCTTCAGCAGATGATGGCAATAGCAGTCGTAAGTCTTTTCCTATAAACATTTCCATCAAAATGCCCAATAATTATGGTCCCTTATTCTACACAAGCTTGAAGTCGAATAAAACTAGTAAGCTATTGACTGTGCATCTCCGGCCGTGACAAATTTGTGAAAATAAGCAAATTTATAAGCTCATTTGAATCTGGCAACATACATACAGTATGCAGAAACACATATGTGCAGCAGTCTAGCATTTGTCGTGTCTGAACCTCTAGCCTGGAGGGTCAGGAGAAGAGAGCAGCATGGTTGCCAGGAGAGCCGCGAGCATCCTGTATAGGGTTGGAGCCGTGATTGCACGCAATGTGTGCTTGATTAATTAGCCTGTGCGGAGATGCTGCACTGTGTGTTTAGTCCTCTTGTCAATACTCATCATCGCTGGCTGGTTGTAGCCCAAGCAAAGAATCACAAACACCCTATCTGTTAACACATACATATGCATGGAGCTGGAGCTGTTTTTCTCTAAAGTGGAACATATATTGGAGCAAGCATGGGCTGTTGGTGTGGGGGTAGTTGATGTATCATAGGTTTTCTTCTCATGTCCTTATGTTTGTTTTCTTGTGGTTGGCTTACTTTCAAATTTGGATGAATATAACTTTTTAAAAATAACATTATTAAGGCATTAAGATCCAACTTGCATAATCAATAGAGTTGTCATTTTTTAAAAAATACCCTTTTGAGTTGAAATGCCTTTTTCCATGAAGGAACATCATGACGCTCCATATTGTAACAAACAAAAAAAAATCTCTCTCTCTCTCTCTCTCTCTCTCTCTCTCTCTCTCTCTCTCTCTCTTTTTAACACCAAACACTTCACCAACACTGCATCTTAACTCCTCCCACTGTTTCGGCTGCCAGCTAAATCTGTGAAGGTGCCAGCATGTTTACAGGGTTTTCACTGAGTTAATGCCACACTGGCTCTCTCTCGGGTGCCTCAACAGTCTCCTCCATGTCTTCATTTGTTCACTCACACACAGCAAGTTTGCCCTTAGGCATCCTAAAATGTTAGTCAACTGATCAAATGAACTGGCTAGGTAAATCACATATTGCAACATTAATATAGTAATAGAAAATGATTGCTATAACATGACGTTACTTGGATGAAAACATATTTCATACCCATCAGCCATGCCAATGATTCTTTCAGTGTCTATATAGACATGTACACAAAAGTCAGAGAACACCGTTCATTTGTTTACAGTCAGTTGCCATTGCCAATTTTTTCCACACCTCCAAAGGTCAGTCTTGCATTCCTGCAAGCAACTCATTCAATGATGTTGAAGTCTGTGCACTGGGGTATGTGTCTATTGTTCTGAGAGCACTGACAGCTTCTTTGTTTGATTTGCATTAAGAGGCAGACAATGTTATGATATTTACTTGTTTTCATGATTCTCAATATGCATTTGTGACCATATTGTGGATGTTGTCAGCACTGACCAATTGCATGCCTTATTACACAGAGAGCATAATTATTCCTGTTTAATTGGATTTAGTTCAGTGCAGTGTGTGATATGTTAAAAAGTAATCATAGTATTTACAGTTTTTGATGGCAGTTTTTAAATGTGATACTGTGTATTTTGTCTGTATGTCATCTTGATACATACTGTATATCCTAAAGATTCTCTAAGTATCATGATACACCATTTTTTCCCCAAATTGCCCAGCCCATTTGCATATGTGCTTTTTTTTGTCTACTTGCTTTTCTCAGTAACAGAGTCTTGACAGCTACAAATCCTTTCAAACCCAGAATGCTGAGTTGTCTTCTCACAGTGGATGTTTTCAGATCTGAAAAGTGAAGCTTGATCTCTCAAAGATGAAAGCTTTACGTACTTTTTAACTGATGGTGACACATCTGGTGGCCTTCCAGGTCTTGCATGGTTGTTAGGGCTCCTTTTGTCTTAATAATTTTATTATTACTGCTTGGTCATTTATTTTCATTTGCCTTTCCCCTTTCTTAGGCAAACAGTTTTACATTTAATCTCTTCAAAAATATCTCATAATGCATAACTTGCACTTAATGGCAACTCTGACAAGAAATTAAATATATTAAAGGTGGTCTCTGACTTTTGCACAGTACTGTATGTATGACAGGTAATGTTGTTGTCATTTATAAACCTCCAATTTTTCTGCTGTTTATCAATGCGAGCTGGCCTTGTTATATTCCTTAATGTTAAAAGTTAACATTTTGCAGAAAAGAAGGTTCTGTTAGGACTGTGACGATACTGTGCGTCTTCTGTGAGGGCCAGCTTCTGTTCGGGGTGGGGGTGCAGTAGTGAAACAAATGTTGTGTCCCTTTTTTCTGCAGCAGAAGTGCTTGACTGAGGCGTAACATCTGTGATTAGCTCAAGATGTGTTCACCTTCTAATGATGTACAAATTTGGTATCTATTCTGCCATTAACATTTCATGTCCCAATAAGTCAGCACCAGCGATGGGGAGTAATTGCTGAGGTAATTGAATTTGCTTGGGTAGTTTAACATCATTTGTCCATCATGCTGCTGGCACAAGACCATTCAGGAGAGTCTCCTAATAATCAAATTATAATTACAGTCACATATTCATATGTCTCAGCCTAGTCTATTGCGCAAAAGGCAACAGAATGGCAATGTCTACATTCTTAGGATGTTGGATGGATAGATGGCAGCAATGTGATTTTGTAGAATTTTATTTGGATGGTAGTATTTTGCTAAATGTACAATAGGGCTGGTGAGAAATTTAGATGTATACCATTAGGAAGCATAAAGATATTGTTTTACACCATTGTGTCTTTGAAAAATGATTGAGATATTTTAAGAAAATTATACCATTTGTTATTTGAATTTAATAAATAATTCACAGGAGGGAATGGGTTTAGGATCTCTCTATTACATACTTTCCTTTCTCTCTCAATAATGCATGAATGTAGTTTGGAAGGTATTGAGGATTTTGTAGAATTTTGTAGGATTTATCTAGGTACTCACATCAGCTCTAATGTTACCTGATATATCATTTTGTTATGAAAGCAAGGCACATATGGTATCCTCACATAGTGGAGGCTACTGAGAGAAGGTGCTACATATAGATTTGGCTGTGGTGTGACTGGTATATGATTCCATACTGGTGGAGCTACATTATAGATTTTTATGAAAGGATTTTATATTTACACCAATAAACCAACCATTATGAAATCCACAAGTAACAGTCTGTTGAACCAATTTTCTCATATCTGTAGTAGCTAAATGGTATAAACGGTATAGAGGAGGGTAAGGCATGACTTAACTCAGTTTGATTTTTGCTAAATCATTTTAAATGTATTTAGACAATTTGTTAGACAACCTGCAAATCATTGCTGCAAATGAAAGCGTAAACTTTCCAGTATCATTAATGATCATTAATGAATAATTCAGCTGAGAGTAAGTTGTTAGAATGTTATAATGGACTCAATAGACAGAGCTGACAGTAACAGATGGAGGGGCTAATTGTAACAGTCACTAAAAAGTCTTGTGGAATGACGCAAAACAATCAGTTTATTATGGTTCTATGTTGTTTGAACCAGACAAACTTTCCAACCTAAATGCATTAAAATATATGCATTAATGTGGCAAATACTTTACATATGTTACAGATACTAATGTAGTAGAACATGCAGAAATATGCTATTTACTTTACTTCTGTAGCACATATTCATAAAAACTTACAAAACATTGACTGTTTTGAATTTATATGAGAGGATACGAGCTTAGTTTCCAAAAAACACCTTAGCACAGGTGTGTCAAACTCAACCAGTACAAGGGCCATATTACAAAAGCTCATCAAATCTGTGGGCCAGAGAAAAAAATGTATTCCTTTTTAATTAATGTTGTGCTATAACCCCAACTGGCCAAAGTTTATTCAAAATATGCAAAAATATATTACATGGACACTTGAAATATTAAATATGTAAATGCATAGACACCTGGCATCCTTTCTTTGCTGCAAGTTCATTAAGACTTGGGCTCAATTTCCAGGCTGTTGAGCTAATGTTAAATGTTTATTATGGTCTAACTGCAGCTGAAATGCATTTTGGTGATATGACTCGTGATAAGAATTGTGTAGAATTGAGGTGTAATTGCTCTCCCGTAGACTGTTGCATACTGGGGAATATAGCGCAGCACATTGTGAAACTGACTAATATTAATACAAAATTACTTTTACTTTTGTGGGCCGGATAGGATTGTATGGTGGGCCTGATCTCTTTGTGTTTGACACAGGGGTCTTAGCATATAGTTAAGTCTCAAATGATAGAGCGAGCATCACATTGAACACTCTCTTTCCTAGTTAATATAATCTTAGCACTAACATATTTAAGGGAAAACCAACCCTGATTGTTTATTTTAGAAAGCTTAATTACAATAGGGGTGGCGCGGTGGGTAGTGCTGTTGCCTCACATCGAGGAGGGCCTGGGTTCGATTCTCTGACCGGGGTCCTCTCTGTGTGGAGTTTGCATGTTCTCCCCGTGTCTGCGTGGGTTTCCTCCCACATGTCCTCCAAAGACATGCAGTCAGGCCAATTGGACATGCTAAATTGCCCCTGTGTGTGAGTGACTGTCTGTGTCTGTCTGCCCTGCGATGGACTGGCGACCTGTCCAGGGTGTATCCTGCCTTCCGCCCGATGACTGCTGGGATAGGCTCCAGCACCCCCCTGTGACCCTGACAGAGAAGCGGCTTGAAAAATGGATGGATAATTACAACTAACACCTATCCCTGTACTTTAGTCTGGCTAGCTTTCACTGAGTTGCTTTCATGTTTTTAAAAATGATGCTATATTACAGCCAACAAGACATTAATTAAAATAACATCAGTGTGAATTCTGTGACTTACACAGATAACTCGGTGATCAAAGAACATTTATGGTAAAAAAGTTACTTTTATGGTACAAAAAGAGCCTTTATGGTCAATCTTGAGAAATATTTACCTGATTGCTGTCAAAATTCGCAGATGATGCTACTATGGGAATACAAGAACATGACTAAAAGCATGTTCTACTTAAACCTGTTTAACTACATAAAATATCCATGCTACATTTTACACCATGTTAGTTTATGGCCTGCTCTCACCCCATTGTTTAACTAGTGATGACATGTCTTCAGTGTGTCAAGCTAAATGACATTTATTGTTGTCATTTATTGGGTTGCCAATAAGATTTTTGGCTTAATTCACTTTGTCCTCCATCTCACTTGTTTCTGTTTTCAGCTTTCTAAGACTTCTTAGTCCACCCTAAACCCTTTATCATTTGTTATTATAGTACAATCATTGCCTTTGCCAGACAGATGACCTTAACAAAGACATAAATATTTGATCAGCTTAATGAGTAACCAAATAATGGACGAATGTTTTTTAATTATGACGCTGGAGGATCTTGTTGATGAGGGATGTAGGCCCTGAGTCAGCCCAGCTCCCTGGTTTTATTTGCACCTCGGGTGATTACCAGGAAGAAGGTGAGAAGATTTGACACTTTGCAGATAGATTAATTTACTGCTGCAGCCAGACCAGGGGGTGATAATGAGGTCGAGGATTAAAAGCAGGCGATCAGTCCGCCGGTGGCAATGTGAAGCCTCGTTAAAGTACACTGTTCCTCTTGTCACTGATCTCCCGTGTAATTATAGGCTAATCTCTACCTCCGAGATGTGTCAAGGAAGGAAAAAAACACTGTGAAAAGGACTTTCAGTTGTCTTTGTTTGTTCGAACTCCGCTGCTACTCTTGGTATCCTTTACGAGCTTAAGTCTAGTGATGGATATTGGTGTGGATTCGCAGGTGTAGCTGTTGACATGCATTCACACTTCAATGCTGCTCTGATGATACTGTGAAATGTTAGTGTCCATTAGCCAATAACGTTTCCATGGCTTTTACGCGAGTGAAGATTATGCTATAAGCATTTAAAGCCCATGAATCTTTAAAATTTAAAAACTTTTATTTTATGCTTGTTATAAAGCAAGTTTAACCCATTACCATTCCAGGCTTAGTACATACTAAGGCTTATTATTCAACTACAGGGACTTTAATGCAAACTAATGGAGATTTTTTTTAGGTTATAGAAGTGCGGAATAAAACTTGGGCGCATGGCTTGGTAAGGGGATAATTGTGAGCTCTGCATATAACTGGTTTATCTTGAAAGATACAGATAACAGATATAGATATAGGCTGCACTTTTTTGTCCCATACATATCAAACATATTGGAGTCATTTGTTGTAATGAGTTGTCATGACAGCATTTGTTCAGTTATACAACAGTGTCATGTTACTATTACTGATTCATCCATCCATCCATCCATTTTCTAAGCCGCTTCTCCGTCAGGGTCGCGGGGGGGAGCTGGAGCCTATCCCAGCAGTCTTCGGGCGGAAGGCAGGATACACCCTGGACAGGTCGCCAGTCCATCGCAGGGCAGACACACAGACACAGACAGTCACTCACACACTCACACCTAGGGGCAGTTTAGCATGTCCAATTGGCCTGACTGCATGTCTTTGGACTGTGGGAGGAAACCGGAGAACCCGGAGGAAACTCACGCAGACACGGGGAGAACATGCAAACTCCACACAGAGAGGACCCTGGCCGCCCGGCCGGGGAATCGAACCCAGGACCTCCTCGCTGTGAGGCGACAGCGCTACCCACCACGCCACCGTGCCTATTACTGATTCATTAATGCACAATTACTATTTATTTAAAATATTGATGAAAAAAAAAAATAAAACATAGAACATGGCCTGTGCAAAAGTTATGGCACATTTAATATGCTATATGTTAAACAGACAGTGCAGATAGATTTGCATAAAAATGCCATATTTAAGTTTGTTCCCTGTAGAGGATGTAATAACATTCTTACTTGGAAAATAACAATAATAATAACAATAATAATAATAATAATGGGTTATTTAAATTTGTGTACACCACTGTAACAACGTTAAGCATTATGGCATGTGTCATGATAATTACGTTACCGGACATAATCTGTCATGACAGCTCTTTACAGCATATGACATCTCGTTTGCCTTGACAGGTTTATAACATGCTTATATGAGTGATGCCACTGAAGAACCACTTTTGCTTTCCTAATGATGGAACCACATGGATTCAAATGGCCATGTTTGTTAATGAGATGGTGAAGACCTTTATAAAGAACCTTTACATAATGCAAAGTTTTTTTTAAGAACAATGTGTCTAAGCAAAGAACCACTGAGGAACATAAACTCTTAAATTCTTTAATCCCTAAAGTAGATTCTTCACACTTGTACATCACATTTACAAAAATAGCCTTTTAAATAAGCATTCAGTGAAAGGTTCCTCAGGGACTCAGAGGTGATTCTTCTGAGGCACCGCTCCAAATAACCCTTTTTTGGCAGCTTTATATTTAAGACAGTGGCCTTAACTGCTGTCTGTTTTCCTAATCACCATATCAGTCGTAGTTAAATTCAAGTATATGTTGCTAGATTCAGTGATATGATGCTGACAATGGAGTTGTACTTAAATTCTCTCAGGCTATCTTTGAAGCAGTTAAGCACTGAGCACAGTCACCACTTAATGGCGACATGCGCAGCCTGAGGCGTTCCCCCTTAAATTATTCCCTATTTAACCTTTCTCTGAGTCGCAGGGTGGCTGAACTGGAGCAGTGCGTTTAGCATAATGAGGGTGCTCATCAAAAGGCCATTGCACAAGCAGAGTCCATTTGACCCACTGCTTACACATCGTACACTCATACACACACACACATATGCACACACACACACACACACACACACACGCACACACTCTCTCACATGCAGGCTCTTCCACAGGAGCCCTGGGCACAACCGGCACGCACACTGCTTCTCATTTCAGATGAAATCGTTGGTCTAACCAGCATGTCATCTATAATTAATGGCCACTTCTAAGTGTAATTTATTGAGATCTCACCTGTGGCCCTGTTCCCCCTTCCCTCTCTCCCCCACCTCTTCACATTTACACCCCATTCAGGCCTCAACGCTCAACACTTCCTCATGCTTTACACAACTGTAAATGGATAACAAGACACATTTAGTGCTATAGCACACGTATATGTGGTGATTTATTTAATCAGTGTTATTATCTAGGTGTTCTAAAGTTCCATTAATTTGAACTGATCATTAAAAACTAATGGAGTACTAAGAAAAATTCCTTAATGGTATGTGTAAAATGAGCTACACTAATAAGAAGCAATAGCTCCCTGCGGCCTGTGTGCTGGGAAAATGTTCAGACCAGATTGGAATTTCTACTGCTTGTTCAGAGCCATGTGACCAAACATGTGACTAGCAGTTATGTACAGTGTGCATGTGAACAGGGCAGGCAAAGCTAAAACAAAACAGGGAAAAGATTTTTAACATATCTGATCAGGCACTGCTTTGATTTACCATTTGACTGACCATTATACAAGAGACTGTCATACGTTCTACTTTTATCCTTGAATAGTTACCTTAGTTACTGTTACTATGTTCGTCACACTTTCTGCTGCAGCTACCTGGTAGCATCTTTACCGTTTGTGTTAACAGAATAGAAATTTGTAAAAGAAATCTGAAGCAAATGTTGTGCATTATTATTTGAACATTAAACCGATATAACTAGGTGTTCAGTGGAGACAAATATTTGAGGAATGGCTATATGAATGTAGGTCAACACTTACATTAATCAACCAGGGAATTCTTTTATCTACTGGACACCACAATGGTCGCTTTTCGTATCTAATAATGAGGAGGTTTGGGTTTGAGCTAACAGTAAAGCTCACACTAAAAGAACAAGGAGGAGGACCCATCAACTTGTGAAATGATACAAATGATGGCTTGTGTAGGAATGCCTTAAATGTTTTTAATTGCCATTGTAAGCATCATGTGTCCTGTTTATTCTAATTAGGCTAAGCTGTCAGAGGCTAACTAAGATAACTACAGTGGTCTGTTGTGTTATTTATCTTTACATTATATTAAAACAAGTGTTAGCAAATGCAGTATCCATATAAACTTTATCTTACCCTAGAGCCAGCATAAGCGGGACTTCACACTACAATTTTTTTCTTTTTTTAAGCTGACTGATCCAATCCACCATAGTATCATGATTACATACAGTGCTGTGAAGAAGTATTTGCTCCTCACCTGATTTCTTCTATTTTTACTAACTTATCACAATTAAATGTTTCAGATCATCCAACTAATTTTTATATAAGACAAAGACAACACGAGTAAACACAAAATGCAGCTTTGAAATGATCATTCTGTTTATTAAAGATAAAGATTTATTCAAAACCTATATCACTCATGTGAAAAAGTAGCTGCCCCCTACATCTAGTAACTTCTTGTTTCCATCTTGGTAGTAACAAATGCAATCAAACAAATGCAATAACTTGCAGTGTCTTTTACATCGCTGTAGAGGAACTTTGGCCCGCTCTTCTTTGCAAAATCACTTTAATTCAGTTACATTGGAAGGTTTTTAAGTATGAACTGCCTGTTTAAGGTCTTGCTACAGCATCTTCATGAGATTCAATTCAGGACTTCAACTGCTGCATAACCCAACTGCACTTGTGCTTCAGGTCAGGAACTGATGGGCAGACATTCTCCTTCAGGATTTTCTGACAGAGAGCACAAATACATGTGTCTATCAATTAAGACAGGTTGTCCAGGTCCTGCAGAAGCAAAGCAGCCCCAGACCATCACACTACCATCACCATGTTTGACTGTTGGTATGATGTTCTTATGGTGGAATGCAGTGTTAGCTTTGTGCCAGATGTAATGGCATCCACATCCTTCAAAAAGTTCCACTTTTCACTCATTATCTTATTCACTTATTATCCCAAATGTCTTGGGGAACATCATTTTGTGTTCTTTTTGGTCAACAGTGGTTTGCACTTACTAAAGTACTCCCATGGATGCCATTTTTGCCAGCATCTTTCTTATTGTAGAATTATGTACACTGACCTTAACTGAGGCAAGTAAGGCCGGTAGCTCATTAGATGTTTGTCTGGGTTCTTTTGTGGCCTCCTCAATGAGTCAGTACACTTTTGGTGAAATTTTGGTAGGCCAGCCACTCCTGTGAAGGCTCACCACTGTTCCAAGTTTTCTCAATTTGTGGATAATGGCTGTTCCTGTGGTTTGCTGGAATCCCAGAGTCTCAGCAATGGCTTTGTAACTTTCCAAACCAGTAGATTTCAATGAGTTTGTTTCGCATCTGTATTTGAATCTCTTTATAATGTGGTATTATGTGTTGCTGTTTGAGATCTAGTTTGCTTTGTGGTGCGAGACAGGTTCTATTTAAATGATGTTTAGATTTAACAGGTCTGGCAGTAATAATGCCTCAGTTTAGCTGGTGAAATTGAACCCAATATTCAATTGAATTTGGTTGAAATGGTTGGAAGCTAAGGCGGGATTACATTTTCACATAGGGCCAGGTAAGGCTGAATAGCATTTTTCTTTCAATAAAGGAAATCTTCATTTAAAAACAGCATTTTGTGTTTAACTGGGTTGTCTTTGTCTAGCATTAAATGTAGTTTAATGACCTGAAACATTCAAGTGTGACATAAATGTGAAAAATGATATTGGGGCAAATACTTTTTCACAACACTTGAATTACAGTCTGAATTACAGTGTCAATCATTCTTTTGCAGATGGTCCATCACACAGTTAGTTACGTACAAAATTACAACTAATTTGCATATAAAATGTATTACAATTTATATCATCACATAACAGGCTTAAGTCATTTCTCATTTTTTCTGTTTGTTTTGATATCAACACATTCAAATCATAATAAAATATTTCCTCTTTTAGTTACACAAACAAATTGTTATCAATTGAAAGTTTAGAATCTGTACTTTCAACAAGATTTCTTTGCGTGTTTTAATACAAAACTACAGGTAATTTGGGCTGTATATTAGACTCTACATTCTACCAGATCAAACCATAACACTATTAAGTGGTATGACAGCAATGATCTACCAATAGTTGTATCCTGACAAGCAAAAGTACTGCAGCATAATCTGAGTGAAGTCTTTACGCAGGCCTGTCCCTTGGTATGGCCTGTGCTGAGTTAGAGACATCCAGCAGCTCCAGTTGAGGCCTCTATCCCCTGTTGAGCTTCAGCTCCTGCTGCGTGCTCCCCCCTCCTTCCCCGCTGCCTCTTTGGTAGCAGTAGCCCCATGTGGAGCCAGTGGCTCCTGCAGGGCTGCCAGCTGTCAGCGAGCCTATCCTTTACACTCTCCAGCCATCAATACTCTCCCTGTGCTGGGAGGTGCTGCTGTACACCTGCAGCACTTTCCCAGCAAAATGATTTAGTTTGAAGTGTCTGTTACAGTTGTAAAGTGCTGGGGGTTGTTGAGTACTTTAGTGCTTGAACGCATAAGTACTCCTTGCATTGTCATAGCTAAACCTTGTATTTCTATTATTTCTTTGCACTGTTTGAAAATGTCACGTCCTTTACATTGTGTGAATATTTCATGATGACTGGACAAATAGAAATGGCCCAAAATTACCTTGAATAAAATCGTGTTGCATTATTTTTTTTGCATTAACTTACATTAAAAGTTAAGAATGCGTTCACTTAAAAAGTCTTAAAAGCTAGGTTTTGCTGCACTGGATGTGTATAGAGAAAAAAATAATGACTTAGTTTTACTTCAGGGTATTCCTTCACTTTACACCCCACTATCTCTCTTCTCTCTGCTTGTAGTCCTGCCGTGTTGTACAAAGCAGTGCACTGGAGCATTGTAGAAAGAAGTGCTTATGTCAATGTGGTATTTATCACCTTTGATAAAGAAGAAATTAGTGTGAAAATAAGGTCGTAGATCAAGGAGGGTTAGATGAGGTGTCAAAGAAAAAAATCAATGACTGGAGCGCCACTTGCCGTCCTCAGACACGGGGCAAGCCAGCGAAAGGCAAAGTTGCCTCAGGTTGACAACGCTACCGTGAAACTTTTACTTCAAACCCATTATTAAATGCCACTTCGACTATGTGAATAGACTGTCAAACTCATCCAGTGATGAAAAGCTGTGTACTAGCACTACCCTTCTGCAGTGCATTATGGTGTGTAAATGATTATATTGTTGCATCTGTACGAAACTTGTTTCTCCAAAATGATAACGTTAGAGGGAATCTTTAATTTATGACCAGTCAAAATGACCATTAAGATCAAGTTATTTATTTTGTGATAGTGATAATAGATGTGATAATCCACTTGCATAAGGAAGTGGAAGGTCAAAGGAAAATAAATGAAAAAACAGGAATATTCAAAACTGAAGCTACAGAAAAAAAAACAATATTAAAAGATACAGAGAAAATGGGACTCACCATCAGATAAATGGAACGTAAAGCTTTAATATTTGATAAATAAGCCATATCTAAAATCCACAGCACCTTCCAATGTGTTATACCATACACATTATCCATCACTGCAAGGACTAGAGGGGGCTAATCATGAAGAACATACTGTGCTGTGCAAAACTCAGAGACCTTCATTTTTTTCAATTTACAGCAAAATTGGCCCATAAGTATAAGGCATTTATTTTTAGGAGATATTAGTGTGGAGATTAGATATAAGTTAATCTACTTGCATACAAAGGGGAAAGTCAAATGACAGTAAGTAACAAAACAGGAGTTCAAAGTAAGAAGTAACAAAACTGGTGTCCAAAAAACTGTCTAGAAGATCATTAAATTCAACCAGTAACTACTATGCAAGACCTGGTAGACAACTAAAACTGTCACAACCAGATCAGCAGTACTTAAAGCTTTCATTTGAGAAAGAAGAGAAAATCAAGCTCCATTCTTGCTTCAGAACTCTCTTCTCACTACTCGCTATGGAGCTGAAATGATGTGTAGCTGTCAAGAAGCCGTTACTAAAAAAAGAAAAAGGAAGAAGAAAATTGGCAAATCGAAAAAAGTAGCTGGAGTTCTCAGAACAATGGACTGACCGCCGCCGTGGTCTAGACCTTAACATCACTGAATGTGCTTGGGATTCATTGGAATATGAGAAGCAGAAAATGTGACCACCCAAGGTGTATAAAACATAAAAATTGAGAAATAATGACATGAATGTGACAATATCGTTCATATAGGGTTGGGTGATATTATAGAACTACACTTCAGGACATTTTCATGCATGCATCATAATACTTAGTTTTTTTCTGAGATTTTGAATTTGGAACAAACTATGTACAACCTATAGTGCCCCATATCTATATTCTTTAAGTACTGATGATATCCACAATGTGATTATGAAATCGTATTGTGACATAATTTATCATGGTAACAATGAAATACTGTCACACTGCCCACTCCTACTCTCAAACACTGTGGTGTTTATTAATTTCTGTCTATTCATCATGAGATGCCCCCACAGTGTAAAAGAGGTGCATTTTTTAAGGTTTGAACAAAAGCAAAAAAGAAACAACACTGACAGTATGTTCACTTTCTTCTGGGCCAGCTGTATTACTATGACTGGACTGACTACTGTCCCACCTTATGACTTTACACTCTTGTGCATGTACATGAGACTGTATTTAGCTCCAGGGCTCTTCTGTGGATCTGAGCTGTTACCCTGTCCATCACCCCCTGTGTGTGTGGAGCATGGTAGGAGAAGGGAACAGATGGGAATCCGATTGAAGAGATGGGTCGCTTCTAATTACCTAATGAGTAAAAGGATCAGCTTGATTTGTCTCTTTGGTGCTCTTGTTAGGTTAAGTGGAGAGAATCGACTGAAGGGCCAGACTGCCATCTTGGCTCACTTTCTCCTCCTCTCTTGTTTTTATCTCTGTAACTTTGTAACTTTACAGCCAAATGTGTATGCAGCAGTGCAGAATCCAACACATGATTCTCTAAATTTCCCTGCAGCACTGGTTTGATAACATTTGTTCTGTAGTTCACCAAGGACAACATAGGAAGATGATCTTAAAACTGCAAAAAAAAAACACACTAAAATATGGTGTCTGTGCAAAGCTGTAAGTCGCTCTGTAAAGCCTGAAATCATAATTTAGAATTTAGAGGTTAGATTACATGGGAGTTTTACAGACCATGTCATACATCTTTATGTGTTAATGTGGCTCAAAAAGATAGTCCAGCTAAATGTTTAGGTCTTAAATGCAAAATCAACATGACAGTAGTAAATTATTCACTAAGATCCTTAAAACATGCATATTTCCCCAAGTTTTGACTGAGGTCTCCTTGAATAATCCTTTAACATGCTTGCAGTCATGAGATTCATCCGCTTGGGCAAGACTCCAAAGCACAACTGACGTTACAAAATGTTCTTCGACATGTTGCATGCAATTACACTTCTGCCAAAGAAGTCTCCAATTCCCCAAAACTATAGTGAAGCTTCAAGTTAGATGCTGTCTATGGTGATTGACAATTAATAATTGCTCACACTTTCGCTTGTGCTTTTTGTATGCATAAGTAAAAGAGATACTTTATCATAATTTGAATTTGAGAAAAGGCTATAAGAATATAGTCAACAGTCATGTAATTTTTGCCATATTTTTGTCATCGATCAAAATCAAAGACTTTTGCTGATGATACATAATGTAACTTGAATGTAATTAACTGCATAAACCATGTCAATAATTGTCAACTTAACTATGTAATTAAAAATGTATTTACGTAATAACATTACAATAATCGTAGCTCTTGGTTTACAAGGGTTAAAATGCAAACTCTGTTGTTTTGAAGCCACATTAATTTGATTTTGAAGATGAAAACAAAAAAAAAATTAGTTATCTCCAGCATCTAGGCTAACTCCATAATTAATAGTTTTGAAAATCTGCATACTTTTTCTTTTTTTTTTTCATTTAGGTCTCTGTTGCTGTTGACTCCTGCTGAATGCATCAATCATTGTGAAAACACAAGTGTTAGCAGATAAGGCAGAGAAAGTGCATATGAATGAAAGTTTTTATGCCACACATCAGGCAGCTGTACATAGATCAAGCCTAATGGTTGACTATTAGTGGCCTATTACACTATTAGTGGCGGTTCTTTATTGAAAACCCTTTTCAGTTTACCATTCGGGATAATCTATGCCCCAAGGCCCAATATTTGAGATTCAAGTCTTGTCAACTCAAGTTTTGTGCCCCAGTGTGATGAATAGGGCACCCAAACAAGCATCAGTAAGCATAAGCAAGCAAAAGTGGTGTAAGTCTGGGAATTAATCTCTTGGTGGCTTTTTCATTTCTCGCTCCTAGTGCTGTAGAGAGGACAGATTGAGAGGAGGGTCTCTGAGGCTACCCCCAGCAGCTGTTGTAATTCATGTTTGTGAGATGTGTGTTCATGTAATTCGTGTCTGAGAGTGTGTTGATGTGCATAGACGCCGCTCCCAGCGTGAGGGCTGAGTTTTTCGTTGTCTCAGTGTGACCCCCCCTACCTATTGACCATGTTGCACATTATAAATCAAAGGCGGCCGTGGCGCTCCTGCAAGTGGCTAATGAAGGCTCATTTTTAACATCGCTAAATGGTCCTGACAAAAACTCTAATGAGGAAATCAATAATTTAGTGATTGTTGCTCTGCTTATACTAATACATCCCACTTGTTGGGTTGGAATCCAGCGAAGGGCAGGCTATTTTTTACTGTTCCGTTTCTGCACATCAGCATGTTTTTTTCCTTCTCAGAGACTTTTGATTAATTTTCTGCAGTAGTTTGTGACTGATGGTTAGGTTTCTGCCAGTTTTTTTAATCATTTGAAGTTTGAGATTACATATACTAAGAAAAATAAATCGGCTTCTGAACACAGCTGATCAATTCGAAAGCTGATGCTAAAACAATGTAAGCATGTTTTGGGTCAAGCGTCAGCGACCTGATTGGTCACATTTAAGTTGATAAACTAATCAGTCATAAATAAGCTCCAGTGATGAGAGATCCAGTGATGTTTTATTCCTTTGATTGTGATAAATGTAGATGTTAAGCACTCATGCATATTTCAGTGTACTTGTACTCGGTGTAGATATCAAGAATATCATAGATATCACATTGTTTTTTACAGTGAAAGCTAGTTAAAGTAAGGAAAATGTCCGTTTTGGCCCTAATGGAGGCTACTGTGTGAAAGCAACTGAGCTTTTGTATCTTTGTCAAATTCCTGACCAACAAACAAACACCACATGTACAATTTGGTGCACTTTAGCTGTTACAATGTGAAACCAGTCCAATCAAATGAAGAAAAAAAAAGTCACAAAAAAATAGCCTTTATCTTGCGTTTTCCTTTAATTTGTCAGCCATAGACTGAATATGAAATCTTTTTTTTGTACTTTTCTGAAATACTTTTTTTTCCCATCTAAGAATTCCAAAAACCACACAGTGATTCATCAGCATTCTCTTCTAGCCCCATTAAGGAGGGAATCCCCCTAGCTTAAAGCTCTTATTTGCTTTCATTTTCCTCCATCTCTACACCTTGACAATTAAAAAAAAAAAGGCACCAAAAAGTATTCTTTAGAGCAGTGCCCTAAAAGAACCACTTTTGTTTCCCTAATCAACTTTTCAATAGATGGTTCTGTACAGAACCATGTATTTATAAGATACATGAAAAAGTTTACATTTACAAGTTTACATTACTTTACATAGTGTTCTAGATCAATATCATATAATCTCATCAATATCACATGTCAAAGTCATTTAGAAACCTTCCTTTGAAAGAGTGCATCTACAGCTTTTCTTTTGGTTTTGAGTCTTTATCGCTTGCATCAGACGCTAGTGGTGTAGATGTACATTACAGAAATGCAAACAGATGGTGGCTTTGCGCTATGAAGGTCACTGTCCATGATCCTGGCCCCAGAGAGGGCACGTGCTGGGTGAAGATGGGGGTCCGGCTCCACAGCCTATCTTTAATTGAAGGGGCAGTTACATTACCCTCTTTAGCCCCTAGCTGGGCTCAGGAGCAGGAGGGGTCTGCCACATGCTTTAGTCAGCCTCTTTGAATCTTTCTGGCTGTCTGCCATATTTATGCTTCCATAAGGCATAATGGAAATCTCAGTGAAAGGCAAAGCATGACGAATGACTGCTGAGGTTACGTACTGCTTATAAGCAATGATTTGAATTGAATTAACTTAATATGTTTAGTGTTGTTTCTGTAATAATCATATTTCTGCTTGTATTGTATGACAAGATTATGCAAATATGCAGCATAGTAGTTTCTAAGCTGTTAATGTGGTCAGTGGACTTTTTCTACATGGCACCACCTTGTTGAGTTTGAGACCATCACAGTGACATATTTTATTTATTTTCCTTCAGAGGCTACCTAAGAATACATCCAGCACTGCTGCTTGTCTTGAACGGTTGCATATACATGCAATGCTGGCATTAGTGACACTTGTTGGACTACGACTATGGGAGTTAAACAATATAGGTGGTGTGTGCAGGGATGTGAGAAGCTGGGGTGCTGAAGGGGCCTTTTAGGATTGCAACTGCATAAGTTTCATTAAAGCTTAATTTTCTGGATAAGTTCCACTGCATCTGCACAAGTTAGACTACTCTTCATAGACATTTTGACAGGTTATTCATTGCAAATGCTATTAAAGACAAAGTTCAAACCACTACCTACAGTGGTGCGACTGAGTTGGATAGCTTTGGGATACCATCGTCAGTAAAATGTATGTTCATTCAATGATACATATGTTGTTTCAGCAGCGGATTGTTTTGCTGTGGGAAATAAACCCTTGACCTGGGTTCAAGTGCCTAGACCTGTCCAGACCTCCAATCTCTTCAAAAGTTTTGGGACTAAAGAGTAGAAGGAGGTGACTAGGTGATCAAGGTCTCAAATAACAGGAGCAATATCCAAAAATACATAAACACTGAAACAGTGAAGTCTTCAAGCAATGGTGTAACAGGAAGTTAGCAGTAACAAAAACTGCTGGAAAAAGATTAGAATAGAAAAGATATGAGTTTTGGTTTTAGCAGAAGAGGTAAGGTACTGTCTGAAAATCATAATCACGTGTTGCTAGATAGCATTTTAAGGTTCTCTCTTCAGTCAAATGTTTCAGGCTCAGGACAGCATAAATCTTTTGTATTGGTAAGACTATACACTCTCATTCTTGGAGAACATTATCAAAGTGAATTAAGTCTCTCTTTTGTTACCAAGTCTTGATGCAGGGCCTCAGGTAATTATGTGTGAATGACCTGCTGGGTGTGATATTGAGTGATAATGAAGATGGGCCTTCATCCATCCATCTCTGCCTCCTCCTCATGTCTGAGAGGTCTGCACACTCCGGACCTCCATTACTTAACAGTTGGGGGCTTGCAGGACTCTGGCTGCGAGCAGGCATCCAAGCTGACCTTTCTGACCTTTGGAGCTCAGTTTACATTAGCAACTGATCAAAGATCAAAATTCTCCAGTGAGAATCATTAATCATTCCTAGAGAATGCTTTTTATGGGGACGTAGAGGGAATTCTCCCAAAGGTTGTACAATTTCTCATACTTTTCTTTCAGTTTATGTTTTACTTTATTATATTTTCTATTCATGTATTAATCTTATTATCTTACATTTCTTCATTCATGTAGACTGTTTATAATTACTAGCATTACTGACTTCTAGCTTATTAGTAGTGTTTATGAGTAATACTTGGCTATGCTCATGAACTACAAAGTGTGCAGTTGTTGATGTAATTGTTAAATATGCAAATGTGTGATGCAATCTTAGTGTAGGATATAAGCTTCCATGAACTCTTAGCAGTATTAGCTGTATAGTTTTAGGGCTAAACTGTAGACAAGACATGGAGGTGTTCAGGTGACGCCTTTTCAGACTCTCTCATGAACGCTTGTTTTCACTTCATGAACGCTTGTTGTCATCTATGGAGTAACATGCAGCATGTCTGAAAAGCTCTAGCCTGCTTCACAGTGTGTGTTTAAAGCATCGAGTTCACACATAAAGGTGGTATCACAGCTAACCAGTCAGTATTAAGGATGGCTTCCCTCTAGTCATCAACATTTAACACAAAGATTAACCTACGCTGAAATAATTTTTCAAATGTGTTTCATGTGTTCTTAAATCTCTTTCTTGCGTTTTCTTTTTTGAATCAAATGCCTGTACTACCCCCTGAACGAGTGCATCCCGATTCTTTTTTTTCCACTTCCTACCTTTCCATGCTAGCACAAACGTACACAATTTTTGGTCTCACTTTATATAGATAGTCCACTATAGTCCCCTATAGATTATTTGCAGGTATTTATATTGTTAATACACTATCTGTAGAAAACAGTTGATTCTAAACAGTGGTAGGGCCAGGGTTAGGAATTGGACCAGGGTTGGGCTTAGGTTTTGGGTTGAGGTTAAGGTTAGTGTTAGGATTAAAAGGCAGTTTAAGAGTTAAAGAAAATTATGGTCAATTTAGTAGATATTTAGTTGAATGTAACTTGAAAGTAAATTAAGAATTTACAAAGCATCTAAAGTGGACTTTCCAAATGAAGTGTTAGCCAATTTTTATTTCTCCACTAGAAATCTGGGAGAATAATTCAGGCATTAGGAGGCTGCAAGTGTTTTAAGTTATCCAACATACTGTATGTATTTTTATAGATAACAGGATGTCATATACTATTAAAACCACATGGATGATCAGTGATCATCTATTTCTGTGATTGTTAAATGTACAAAAGTATGATGTTGTATTATTTGAGGATATAAACTTCCATTAGCCACATTAGCATCATAGCTTCAGTGCTAAACTATGGAAGCAAACTTCACACCAACTATATATATATATAGTATATATATACACACACACACACAGTTGGTGTGAACTTTGTTGTCAAGTTCCATTCATAATTAGATCCTGATGGAACCATATCCAATGAGATGTGAGCTGTTTTAACAGAAAGTTTTTGTCTCTGTGCACGATTAGGCAAAGGCACCTTTAAAGAAACTTTTCTTTTGGGATTAATATTTCACCAATGACACACTGAATTAGGGCACAGGCTTTTTGTTTGCAATGAGGGCTCAGCTTCATGTCAGTGTTTGGCATTGTCATTCGTGCTTTAATGGCCTGTGTGGACACCAGTAGGCAGCAGTGTCTAACGTGAGCAGACTGAGACGCTGCACTGCTTACACTGTGTGACTTCATCGGCTGCAAAGCTCCAGCACATCTGTATTACAGATCCCTAGAAATTACCTTATTTTAAAGCGACTGTTGACTGAATTTTAAATTTGGTTATATGTTTCTTATTATATTTCAAGAAATCCAGAGCTAACCTTATTTATCATTCATCATGTACATGTTTTTTTAAAAGAGTAACTTGGTGAGATATGTAAATAAATTCAAAATCCAGTGTTCAAGATGGCTGCCTCTACTGTTTTTAGCTAAGGTTTTTCATTTGTATACATGATAGCATGTCACACAGTGTCAGAAACCAAATAAGCAAATAATGCACTTAATAGCTCAAGGTGGTTTGTGCCCAGTTTTGGGGTACTTACACAAAACTACCCGAATAAGTCATTTTAATACTCATTACTTTGCTTCTGCAGCACCCTCAAAAACAATGCAAATTTATAGTTAG
Organism: Pygocentrus nattereri; assembly: GCF_015220715.1. Classification (NCBI taxonomy): domain Eukaryota; kingdom Metazoa; phylum Chordata; class Actinopteri; order Characiformes; family Serrasalmidae; genus Pygocentrus; species Pygocentrus nattereri. Next base: position 24,911,867 of record NC_051227.1, on the reverse strand, counting down.
TATAAAATGAGTATTTAGTATAAAAATGAAAAAAAAAAAATCAATAGTCAGTACTGTATTTTTATGCATCAGTGTAATATAAGTATGATTGGATGATTCCACCAATTAATCTCTGAGTTGATGGTGACTCCCACAATACACTGGTCATATTCATAATCAAAATCATGCGGTCAGCTGTCATAGGGAGCACACATGTAAGCAAATTACACACAAATGCACACAGTGAAAATCTATATAAAAGAAACATTTTTAAAGCTGTAAGCGCATGCATTATGTTCTTTAAGCCCTATTCAAGCTGGATTAGGCTGACCAGAGGAGGTCCGGTAATACAATTTGTAAGGGATTTGACTGGCCCATTTGGGATACTGTATGTGGGTAATTTCCCCAAGTTATCCCATGTAGCCTTCATCAAACATCACAGCCTGGAGGTCCATGTTAGCATTAAGATTAGAATTAAATGGATCTAAACAAACAGAAATTAAACTGAAATTCCAGCTAATACCAGATAGAACAGTAAAGTGGGCTCATTCATTAACAAATGCTGCCTATCAGGACAGAAGTGGCCAAAAATGACCAAAAATGTTTCAGTTTACAGTAGTCTTGTGTTGAATGTGAGGTTAACAGAGCTGTTTGAAGTCAAGGTCCATTTAGCAGGTATTACTAAAGGAGCTCCAGGTTTGATGAATTATCTTCATTTGTCTCTAAAGCCCTATTCAAGCTGGATTAGTCTTATCTGGGGAGCTGCTGTAATTTGAATGATTACTGATGAGATACATGATTTTGAAGGTTATATGAAGGTATTTTACTCAGAATTGCTTTTACTCAGATTTGCACTTGATTAAAATCGCATCTAACCAGTAATAACTGACATTACAGCACTTCCCCATATAAAACTAATCCAGCTTGAACAGGGCTTTAGAGACATATGAGTAACGCAAAATAATGTAATTCTTATTTTATCAGTAACTATAATGTAATTACAAGAATTCAAGATTCTGTTCTGAATTGTTCGTTTTTGTACGTCACGTTTTTGTACGTTTTGTACGTTTTTTAAATGAGGTACAATACAAGACCAATCAAATCAGAGCTCATTTACATACATTACTCTTAAAGGCACCATCCTAAAAACAGTCTGTGGAATTGTAAGCAATAATGAAAGGGTGGAAAATGGTGATTTGGAAAAGGCAAACATAATTATGTTACTGTGACAAGTTCCTTTGTGCTGTGTTAGCTTCGGATGTCAAATATATTTGGCTTATTGTTAATATTTATGGTAAGAGGTAAGTTTGATTTGTAGCAGAGCCGTTCCTTTAAATGGTTTTTAGGTAGAAAGAGAATCACAAAATATGAGCACGGGGTAGACTTCAATGATGTGTCTAAACTCATGATAATCAAATAAGTTGTCTTGTAGACAGATGTCTTATGTCATTAACCCAAATCTGTCAAGCAGCAGACCTCTGAAGTGATCCCAACTGTTATTCCTTTTCCAACAATGTTAACTCTCACTGTTCTTGCTGTTTGGCAAGGTCTCCAAAGAATCATTAATGAAGGACCCTGTTTGATGACCTATGAACATGTTAGTGTGTTGTCGTATTGTGGTAGGAAAGTGAGGAACTCTTCAGGGCGATACCAGGGGAGTGCTTTGACTGGAGTAGGAGAAGACATGGCTGAGCCAGGTAAAGCTCCTCAGAACATCAGCACCAGAGTGCCTCATGAGAAATCACCTGCTTTAAAGGGACTGTCAGAGAAAATGGGCTTTCTTAAGCCTTCTTTAGAAGTGAAACTATTGTATTTTTCAGTGCAAGACTTCTACTGTGTTGTTGTCCCAGATGCAGTTTTTATTTGGTTAAAGATTGAAGCTGCAGTTACTGCTGGAAATTTTTGGTATGACTCATCAGTTGTTGTTGTTATGCATGTTGTTACTGTTGTGTTTACAGTCCTAATAAACATCTTTTGCCTTTTTTCCAGGTTTTTGTCACTGCGTCATATTGAAATGAACAGAAGTTCGAAGTTGGAAAAGGCTGGAAGTGTTTGTATTATCAAAATAAAATGTAAACTGAGTGCAAATGCAATTAATGGTGCAGCTCACTATGTATTCAAATATAAGTATATAAGAATATTTGAATAGTAAGCCTAATGAAAGTGATACTCCTAATATTTCTACATGTTTTGGAACCAATTACATATTGTCTCTGTCAAAATGAGTTACTTTACAGGACAAGGTAAAAAACATTCTCAACTTTTAATGTAAGTTACAGTTAAGTAAGTAAGTTCTTGACAAATACAATAAATGTGTTTGTCTATTTTTCATGAAATAGTCTCACAATTTAAAGGACAACTGGTATGTTCAAATGATGCAGAAAGGTAAAAAAAAATGGGCATACATAGTTTTTTTATGTGAAATGAAGTATTTCTTGGAGAAACATATTTTATGACATCTGAAAATGCTGTCCTTGCAGGTGTGAATTCTCTGTGGAATCCAGTGAGTGTTCAAGCAGCTTCCCAGTCTATTAAACTCAGTACACTTACCCATTTGATCATTTGTATAGTGTACCAAGATCGATACATTACAGGTTCTAACTCCATAGTAGCCCATTCATTAAACTCTCTGCACTGTCCTCCTCAGTTTAAAAGTATCAAATCCATTATCCTCCGGCTCTCGGGCAGTATAATCTGCGGGCATCCCCGCAGTTCGGCCAGCCCCTCAGCCCAGCACTCTTTAATTTCAGTCAATACAAGTCAAGTGCTGATGAATGCACCCATTTGTATCATGCATGTTCACTATAATATCCTGCTGCATCCTCCATCTCTGTGCCGTATGAGCCAAAGCAAAAACGTTAGCAGAATCGCCCGCCTGAACTGCTAACCCTCAAAAAGCTCTCAAATAAATCAAATAAAAGCAGCACTTGCTGACCAGGTAGCTCCTTGTTCCCTTCCATTCATTCCACAAAAATGAAAATCGGATCAATTGATGTGGCGTGAAAACGTAAATAGGGCTCCACATTCGGATCACAGAAGGCACTTAGGGTTTGTCGCTGACTTCTGGTTGAAGGTGCCCTGAAGGTGAGAGGCCTGGTCTTGTCAGATCAGAGGATGGGGTATTAGTAGGCAGTAAAGAGGGAGTGCATTAGCCCCCAAGGCCCTGCTCTCGGCCGGGGTAGAGCCTGACCTTTCGGGAGCTGTTGAGTGGCCCCACTGGTGACACTAGGAGACAGGCTTCCTCAGGTGGAAGAGAATGGCGGCGGGTTGAATTATTCAACATGGACGCCGCATGCACTGGGGGGACTGATGTCCCCTGACACACTGTGTGAAAGCCCCCTCGCTTCCCACCTCCTCTTTCTGTCTCTGCACCACGTCATCCACCCTCCAGGCTGTCGCTCCGGGTGTGTCAAAAACATGGTCGGTCGGTTCGATAACACCTTCACCACCGCTGCACCCACTTAAAAACAGGCATGGTAACAAGGAAAGACTATTATCAGCAGTATGCATGTGAAGTGGGCAGCTTTCGTTGGCCTGCCTTGTAAAGCTGTTTTCAAAGAGAGGCGTCACTGTTGAAGAGTGTATGTGTATATGTGCGTGATGAAGGGCAGTTATGTGGATGCGTCACAGTGTATCTGGGGAAAACTACATAAACATCTATGTCAATTAAAGATTTTTAAGGTTTGGGCCTCCCTGGTGATACATTGGATAATTTCTTTAAGATAACTGACCTGCAGCCCATTTGTCCAGATTTTCAGGAGTACTTCAAAATCTAAACCTGTTATTGCTCATTATCAAACTTTAGTAACGCTTTACTTAAACCTTGCTACATTAATATTGACATAACCAGCTCATCAACATGTCATGGCAGCTGTCATGTGTCTTTGTAACAATAGAAGAAACCTTTTGAGTGCAATATAGAACCCTTTTCAAAAAGGTTCTATACAGAACCACCTTTGGCATATTCTCCATCAATCTGAAGAACCCTTTCACATTCTTTGAGTGTTCATTGTTCTATATGAAAACTTTTTATTTTCTAAAGAACCCTTGAAGAACCATCTTTTTAAAGTTATCCATCATGACACCAAAAATTATGATATCTGGAGGTTAGGAATCTGGCCCTGTGACCGGAAGGTTACCAGTTCGATCCCCAGGGCCGACAGTCCATGACTGAGGTGTCCTTGAGCAAGACACCTAACCCCCAACTGCTCCCCAGGCGCCGTGGATAGGGCTGCCCACCGCTCCGGGCAAGTGTCTCACTGCCCTCTAGTTTGTGTATTCACTAGTGTGTATGTGGTGTTTCACTTCACGGATGGGTTAAATGCGGTTGTGGGATCAAAAAAGTATCACTTAACTTAATTAACAGTAATAGTGATATGGCACTGTTATAATACTGGACAAAATCATGACAACATCTGGGATCTGTCATGGCATGTTTCACATGTTTTTTTCAATATCCGGTAGCAGACTTTAAGCAAAGTGTTACCCAAACTTTTCAGTCAGCAGCTGCGTTGGTGGAACACCTAAACAAGTTGCAATTAACCAGAAACAAACAGAATACAGTTTGACAAACAAGATGTGTTCTGAGATGCTTTACAGACTGGCTGGAACAAAATCTGGAAAATATTGAAAAAGTTGAGCTAAATCTGGCAACAGTTTCATGACTCTAACACTCTAAAGGCTACTTCTTGACAAAAGGAATTACAAATATTCAAGCATACTAACCTCTTAAACGACCAGGGCCCACTAATGAGTTCAAAGTTTTATTACACACTTCCCTAACCTAAGAATAGCTCAGCTAGTTTGCATTGAAGTCCCTGTAGTTACTGAATAATAAGCCTAGTAAGTAAACAGCTTGGGATTTTACCGTGTTAAAGCATGTTTGATCTAATATTCAAGGCTTCTTTTATTTTGTGAGATGATCTTTCATTCCACACTCCCTCTTGTATTCTGTTGCTTAAATATAATAGGGAAATGGAACATCCCACTAACTAATTAACTAACTAACTAACTAGCTAACTAAATAAATAAATAAACAAGTAAATGAACAAATATAAAACAAATTTTAGGGCTCTAAGTGATGACTGTGTATAGCATTTTCTGGCAAGAAATGGCCCTGTTATGGAGTCTTAGGCTTCGTTTCAACAGGAAAAGATTTTTGGCAAAAAAATACAAAAAAATCGAAGTTTTTGGTGACTGTATTCGTCACATTTATATTACTGGTTCAAATCTGACTCAAATTGGACCCTGACTCAGGATCTCATCATTCTGTGCGTGGTATTTCTTGATGGCAGAAGATGCAAAAAGAAAATCATACATTTGTCTGCCTTGTCTTGTATTATCAGTATGCCAATAACTATGCCACAGTGGTGTTATCCACTACAGTGTACAACCATCAGCTGATACCTATAAAGCTAGAGGATAGAGGAAAAGGTCCAGTTCCCTGTTGCAGGACAGTGTGGAATCCCTTCTAGCTTGTGCTGACATTGTCCATCATTGCTGCCAGGCCTGAGCTTGGGAGCTCTTAGCACTTATGTGAAAAGGCCTTAAAGTCTGACCCTTTTAAAGTGCTCGGGCACAGAAGCCACACCACTGTGTACACACACATACACACACACAAACTCACCCTAGCAAGGGCTCCATTCACAGCCTGTCTCCATGACGACAGGTGAATAGTAATTTGCCAATGGTGGTATTGCGTCGTTACTTGACAACAGTAAATAAGAAACATTTGGACCATTTCTTATGTAAATTATATAGAGTTTATACAGCATGAACAGTCAGGTTCTGAATTCTTAATGAGACTTAATATAGTGTAAGTACAGCAAGATTACAGCAAACTTACACTGTAACTCCATTAAGTCTACATGGCATGCTTAAAATGATCATGGACATTATCCCCTTATATTCCCAGGCTTATTAGATCCTGGTGCTTATTAATTCAATTATGACATGCATGCCTATAGAATATGGAATATAATTGGACACTATTTATTGTGATGTTTCATTTGTTATTGTAAGATACCTGTACAAATCTCAACATATTACAACAGTAACATCTATAACCAGCTCTAGCGGTTATTTCTGCTTTATTTGTGTTTGTGGTTGTCTTATTTGTGACTGTTGCTTGGCTGTGGATTGAATGAGGTGTGTGTGAGTGTGTCTCTGTGTGTGTAGTGTGTGTGTGTGTATGGAGGAGTGGAAGACTCAGAGGAGCTGTACGGAACAGATGGTCCCAGCGCGACACTGGACCTCCGACAGAGGAAAAATCAATGCTCATAACTTCAAAACAAAAAAGAAATTAATAATTATATAGGAACACAAGATTGCTTTGCATCAGTGTCGCAATCTAATTAATAGGTGTTTTGTTTGTGGCTTGTTGGTGTTTTTTTTTTTTCTCCCCTCCTTTTCTCCAACGGTGACAATTTATGCTTTTTAAGAGCGGAAGACAGACTGTGAATGCTCCAAATCAAGGCTGTCTGCTTTTTTCCCTCCCTCTAACACTCTTGTCTCCATCTACACCTCTCATCTCTGCTCTTCTACCTCAGTGTTGGTGTTTTACTCTCATTCTTGTCCTCTATATCACTTACTTTTATTTTTGATTCTGGAAAACATGCAGCCATCTGCAAAAGTCTGAACACCCATGATCAAATTACATCAGCAGAGGGCAAATGTACACCTGCCATTTCTATTTAGTTGCTGAGTTTAACTGGAAAAAAAATGCTCAATACGTCAAACTCGGCAAATAAACAGTGACTGTGCATTAAAACGTGTTCTCTATAGAGAGTGAGTTACTTATTTTTGCTTAGAAAAACAACAAAAACATGTAATTTGACCATAGGTGTTCATGCATACGACAATACAGTGTCCTCCACAAATACTGGCAACTTTGGTAATCATGAGCAAAATCAGTATCTCCCCATTCATATTTTCAAGTTCACCTGCATGATTAAGAAACCTTAAACAATCAGCCATGACTTCACTGGGGAATATATGAGATATAAGCCAAACACATCTGACTTATAAGCCAGGTTCCCTCAGTCATCCATCATGATGAAAAAGAGCAGAGCACACAGCAATAAGGTGTGACAAAATGTCGTTCAGCAGCACAAATCTTGAAACAGCTAGAAGAATATAGCTAAACACTTGTACCTGTCGCTTTCCACAATCAGTGCAATAATTAAGAAGTTTAAAACAACTATAGATGTTTAGATTCTGCCGGGTGCAGAACGTATGTCTATACTGGCATATACAGTAATTCATATTCATGTCTATACAGAAATTCATATTCACATCAACATTTATAAAAACGTACTCCAGAATCATCAGTTGTCATAAAGACTGCATCAGTCAGTTTTCCCCTGTTTTATCAGTCAGTGTCTGACACCACTGACACTGTCAGAATAAGCCTTTATTAATGTTTATATAGATGTATGTCAGTTGTTATGAAACGCTTGTGTGCAGTTGTATACGAAGGTTTTAGCTCTCCCAGTCAAATTAAGTTTTGTAGATTTTCTATATGAAAGTAATTAATCTTCTACAGGAAACAACCTTGTACATGGCATTTTCCTGCAAAGTTAAGTCTATATTTTTGGTGACACTCAGGTGGTCCTGAAACACATACTCTGAAAAACAGACTCTCAGTAACATGTCAAAAACACATGAGGGTTAGGATTAGATTTTGGGTTGAGGTTAAGGGTAGGGTTAAGATTAGGGCCAGTGTTAGGATTAGATTTTGGGTTGAGGTTAAGGGTAGGGTTAAGATTAGGGCCAGTGTTAGGATTAGATTTTGGGTTGAGGTTAAGGGTAGGGTTAAGATTAGGGCCAGTGTTAGGATTAGATTTTGGGTTGAGGTTAAGGGTAGGGTTAAGATTAGTGCCAGTGTTAGGATTAGATTTTGGGTTGAGGTTAAGGGTGGGGTTAAGATTAGGGCCAGTGTTAGGATTAGATTTTGGGTTGAGGTTAAGGGTGGGGTTAAGATTAGGGCCAGTGTTAGGATTAGATTTTGGGTTGAGGTTAAGGGTAGGGTTAAGATTAGGGCCAGTGTTAGGATTAGATTTTGGGTTGAGGTTAAGGGTGGGGTTAAGATTAGGGCCAGTGTTAGGATTAGATTTTGGGTTGAGGTTAAGGGTGGGGTTAAGATTAGGGCCAGTGTTAGGATTAGATTTTGGGTTGAGGTTAAGGGTAGGGTTAAGATTAGGGCCAGTGTTAGGATTAGATTTTGGGTTGAGGTTAAGGGTGGGGTTAAGATTAGGGCCAGTGTTAGGATTAGATTTTGGGTTGAGGTTAAGGGTAGGGTTAAGATTAGGGCCAGTGTTAGGATTAGATTTTGGGTTGAGGTTAAGGGTGGGGTTAAGATTAGGGCCAGTGTTAGGATTAGATTTTGGGTTGAGGTTAAGGGTAGGGTTAAGATTAGGGCCAGTATTAGGATTAGATTTTGGGTTGAGGTTAAGGGTAGGGTTAAGATTAGGGCCAGTGTTAGGATTAGATTTTGGGTTGAGGTTAAGGGTGGGGTTAAGATTAGGGCCAGTGTTAGGATTAGATTTTGGGTTGAGGTTAAGGGTAGGGTTAAGATTAGGGCCAGTGTTAGGATTAGATTTTGGGTTGAGGTTAAGGGTGGGGTTAAGATTAGGGCCAGTGTTAGGATTAGATTTTGGGTTGAGGTTAAGGGTGGGGTTAAGATTAGGGCCAGTGTTAGGATTAGATTTTGGGTTGAGGTTAAGGGTGGGGTTAAGATTAGGGCCAGTGTTAGGATTAGATTTTGGGTTGAGGTTAAGGGTAGGGTTAAGATTAGGGCCAGTGTTAGGATTAGATTTTGGGTTGAGGTTAAGGGTGGGGTTAAGATTAGGGCCAGTGTTAGGATTAGATTTTGGGTTGAGGTTAAGGGTAGGGTTAAGATTAGGGCCAGTGTTAGGATTAGATTTTGGGTTGAGGTTAAGGGTGGGGTTAAGATTAGGGCCAGTGTTAGGATTAGATTTTGGGTTGAGGTTAAGGGTAGGGTTAAAATCAGGGCCAATGTCAGGATTAGATTTTGGGCTGAGGTGAAGGGTAGGGTTAAGATTAGGACCAGTGTTAGGATTAGATTTTTTGGATTGAGGTTATGGTTAGTGTTAGGTTCAGGGCAAGAGTTAGGGTTAGGGTTAGGTTTTGGGTTAGGGTGGGTAAGGATAGGTTTTGTGTCATGGAAGTAACACATTAACAACACATCTACTTAATGTAAGTAATGTATCAACAGAACGATATTTACTTCAGTGTATTCAGATGCTTCACCACTGCTACTTCACTGACAGGTTGTTGATGTGTTACTGATAATCTGTTAAGAGTTTATTATTCATCTACAAAGGACTACTCCAAATAAAGTGTTACCATATTTGCTATTTTCTATCAGTTTAACATACAATGTAAAATGTGCCACAGCTGTTGCTATTTTTTCCCTCAATATGTTAAAATCAGCATAGAAACAGTAATTGTGTATTGAAATGTGCAGGAGTGCGTTTTCCTTAGAAAATCAACCAAACATTTGACTGTAGGTGTCATGTAGCCTTATTAAAGCTCCTCTACGGTAGTTACTGAACATTTTGTTATTCATTCCCAGCTAGACATTTTTAAAATGAAAGACTTTAAAACATTCTGCATATTTTTATAATCTGAACATCTTAAAATGCATCCAAAATAATATCAATACCAAGATAGAACTACAACACTTTGTTTGTTGCTTGCATTAAGCAAACAAAAAAAGAAAAAAAAGTACTGCATGGCTCTTGTGTGGGATACTGAATGTGTGAATAGTATCTGTTAACAAACTGGAACATATTTTATTTCATTTGGTTAGCAGTGACACTAAACAATGTATGCATATTTGTAAAGAGAATATGCTGACACTAATGTGTAGTGTTTTTGTACCTGTCACATTTATTACTGGGTTAATTCTGATCTGGCTATAAAGTTATAGTTGAAGACATCACACTGAAGTCACAGATAAACTGCAAATAGTCAACAACTGTGTGAGAAATATGTACTTGCCCACTTTTAATACTCTGATGTCACTGAATATTTCAGTCCACAGATTTACACTTTCTCCATAAATAAGCTCTTCACTCTTCACAGTTCCTGTTACATCCATACCAGTTGTTTATCAGCTGTTTGGAGGGAGGTGCTCTCCTTGTTTACCGATTTTTTTTCTCGAATCGCATCACCTCATTTGCAAGAGTTAAAGCTGTGTTTGATTTTAATTAAAGTTTTGCTTCTCTGAAAGCATCTTCGCTGAAGTGCAGTGTTCATTTACATACGCTTCATTCCGTTGATGTTTGGGGATCTGAAAAGCATAACAACACGAGTAATTGGAAGGAGCACTTGGACCTGTTGATGAAAACTCTCTCTGAAGTTAGGCACTGACAATACTGTAGTTGTGGTAGGTGATCTCCATAGCAACATATGGCCTTATTGACACTTCATTTGTATCAGTAGACCTATGAAATACTTATGATGCACGGTTGTCAGAATCTGGACCTTTTCCAATATTTTCTTCGCAGAACTGATTATGCTAATTCATTTGCAGATGTTGAGCTGATTTCTGTTGTTTGTAAACATTGTTGTAAAGTAACATTTGGGGCTTGTTTATGAACTTTTAATTAGAATAATGTGTGGTATTACATTTTTATTATGGTTTGTTAGAGGTATGAGTCATTAGGCAACTCTGAAATAAAAAAATCAAGAGTTCAAGAAGAACTATTTGGAGTTTTCAGTTTGTTGCTCTGGACATTAAATCTAAAATAAAATGAATCAAATTGTGTTGCATTCCCCATAGGGCTGTAATCAAGAGCACTACACTTGTGTCCACATGTGAACAAAGTCAAGACCTAGTCTAAATGAGAATGAGACCAATTCAAGGCCAAGTCCAAATAACAACAAGACCAAGTCAAGACCGTGTCCAAATTAGAACTAGACCAAGTCAAGACCGTGTCCAAATTAGAACAAGATCAAGTCAAGACCGTGTCCAAATTAGAACTAGACCAAGTCAAGACCGTGTCCAAATTAGAACAAGATCAAGTCAAGACCGTGTCCAAATGAAAATAAGGCCAAGTCAAGACCAAATCCAAATGAGAAAAAGACCAAGTCAAGATTGTGTTTGAATGAGAATAAGACCTAGTCAAGACCAAGTCCAAACCCAGACAAGGATGAGACCAAATGAGAGGGAGACCAAATGAGACTGAATCAAGGTTTGGACCCAGCTAAATTAAGTCCTCTTCAAGGCCTTAACTAGTTTTAACAACTTCCAGTCTAGATTTGTTGGATTTTTATAGTTTGGTGAGTCTTTTAAAAGAAAGCTACACAAATGTAGTATGGGTTAAAAGTTTAGAATATTACTCCAACAGTCTATATTTAGTCAGGTGTCAGTGAGTCTTCTCAGTTTTTCAGAAGCCAATTGTGTATCAGAGTCGTTCACTGCCTGCTCTGAATCAACCCAACCAATGCCAGTTGGCTAAATCAAATGCAAACAGATGAAATGATTTAGTTTGCTTGAGTATAGGTCAGAGCACTTTGATGACAATTAAAAGAAAGAAAATACAAATGCCCATACATTTTCTAAATGGTAGTTTCTAAATTGTGGAGAAACTAATGGCTGAGTCCAAGACAAGAGAAAAACATCTTTAGTGTTACAGCACCAAATTTACCTCATAATGCATATTAAATGAGGGAATACAGTAGAGTAGCAGAAATATTAGAACCTGTGAGGTAATGCATTAAGTCTAGTATAGACTAATTGATGTAAAAATGTGTATCTGTGTTAGTGCCGTAGGGAATATCTCAGGGTCCAGAATCTTTATTTTCATCTGTTTACTCTGTTGGTGTGGTTCAATAAGCTCATGGAGACTACTGATGACCCTTGCTCTAATGAGTAAACTTCCAGCTATGCTTCATTATTGAACTACTAAACCACCAATGCTTTATATTTACATTTATATACAGCCTGACTACACTGTAAGATTTGCTTAACAACTGTTTACTGTACTTTAACACAAAGAGAATATGAAAACGTCAACTGGGACTAAATATGTCCCAGTTTAAGTGTGTTGCTCTACATACTGCCTGGAAATACATCACTAACTGTTCATCTTGATGGCTGTCATATTATATCTTTTTTCCTTTGGCGTAAGAAACAAATGTCATCTTGGCGTTGTATCTGAAGAGAAGATCTGAGAACGCCTCTGTTTGAGGAATCTAGTACCATTTACCTTCTTATTATCTTTTTAAATGCCTGTGTGCTTTCATCTGCAAAGCTTGAGAGTGAGTTGAAAGAAGGATGGCTGATATTTACAGCTCTCTTGATGTTGATGTAGAATTTTAACTGATGCTCAGCTGGTGAACATAGCTCCTAATTGCATATTGCACTATAGAGTGAACAAGCATTGGCTGATAAAAAAAATAAAACACAAAAATACCTAATTTACAACCTCAGTTGGCAGTTTATTAGTATTAATGGAACACTTCTTTTTTATAATTGCCAATGTCTTGCAAATAATATTTATGGCATGTTTATCGAACATCAAGCAGACATCTACATATGGCATGCTAAAACACAAAATCAAAGGGAATCAGCCATCATATTCTTCGTAATTGCACAACCTCTCTTGCAGCATGTTTGCCAAAAAAGCAGCATATAGGCAAGGCATGATTACCCATAGCAACATGGAGAAAGCCTATGTACATACAATATGGCATGCAGTTAATACTACACTTGAAATGAGCCCAAATGAGAAGACTAAATAAAGACCAAGCCCAAACGAAAACAAAATCCAGTCCAAATTAGAGTGAGAACAACTGAGATGGAGTCAAGGTCCAGAACCCAAAAAAGGTCCTCTTCCAGGCCAAGTCTTAAATAGTCTTTAAAAATAAGCTATGCAGATTCACTGAGGGCAACAGACTTAGGCCCAATCCCATGTCACCTTGGCCCTTGGAACTGAGTTACAAGGGGTAGTGGTTGAACTCTTCCCCTAAGAAATGGGACAACCTCAAATAACAAGAACATTACTTCATTAACAGGCTACTAGCGGTGCTCTGTACGTGGCCCTCCAGTCTGTAGTGACAATAGAGGAGGGTGAAGTTCAGCAACCTCGCTGCTCTGCCTTGATTTAGGGAATCATATGCCTTCAAAGACAAGGATGCAATAGTTAGTTATTATCACCTACCCATAATTCTTCGGTCATATGAAGGTGAAGTCAGCTATTCGCCAGCTTCTTGATGGAATTGTCCCATTCCAGCTTAAATGGTACAGGAGTTCTGCCACCTGAGGACCAAAACACATTGAAATGACATTAAACTAAGATAATAAAATGGTCATCATAATTTTTTTAAACTAAATGCTTAAAATTATTACTTTCACTTCGGTATACGCTTGAATATATGTATATGCATGTTTCAATGATTTTCATGATCTTCTATAATTACATAAATTATTACACACATGTAATTAATTCCAATGGTATACAATTTATGTTCTGCACAGAGAGTTCCAAATCTGCACTTTTTCTCTCACTGTCAGACACAAACATGGCAAAAATGTAAAACTGTACACAAAACTGCATGCACAAAAATAACTCAAATTCAATATAATATAAAATCTCCTCTTCTACTTAAAGAGGAGATATGTTTAGAACATATCTAAAACAGTCCAAATTTAGTCAGTAAATCTCAGTTTTTCACATTCTTGCTACAACTACTGGCCTACTTAGTGGAGTGGAGGAGTCCAGTTTGAAAACACTTTCTCTCTCATCCAAATAAACTAAGGAGAACTAGACAAATATAAGTGAGGTTTGGGTCAAGAGGGCTCCTTTTGGATGACAAGCATTTTTGACGTAAGAGATTAAATGATAATTCTTCATCCAATTTCAAGGTTCCATTGTTTATCTACTGGGGCATAATGCATGCATTACCCTCTCATTAAACCTGATAACCAACACAATGAGAATAAATGTTGAAATGTGTTGAAAACGTATTTGATGTTGAAGGTTTTGATGATGTTCTAATAGTTAGCAATCACACAGGTGTCACACTTAATGTATAGATATCTGCCTGTTTTGACATTGTGCATTGCAGACTTTATGATTTAGTACTTTTCCAATATCTGTGGTCATTTTAAGCATGAGTTATACATCCAGTGGTCCATGTTGCACTGTGTGCAGATAGTCTGAGGCTGAGATCAACTGCAATTCAACAAAAATACTTCTGCTATGCATATCCGATATGAATCTAAAGTTTTGCTTCATATCTGCTGTTAGCCACTAGTGGCAAGCTACTAGCAATATACTTTTATTTGCATTTCATTTGATTGTACTGTTTTGATCCTACTGAACACCACAGTTCTTGGTGAGTGAAGCCAAGTGAATATTCCTCATGCACTTGTGCGTGGGCTAAGATCTTACACAACAAAGTCACATGGTGGCATGGCAGCCAGTGATGTATATCCCCTGTTTATATGGAGAACACCTTCTTTCATGTTCTTGCAGTGACCAGTCATATATTTCCCTGTTCTCAATGGACTGTAAGAGCTGTGACTCACTCCAGATTATTCTGGCTGACCAGCACCTGATGTTACTGCTGCATTCCATAGATTATCTCCCTTGCTCTTTGCTAGTTATTAGCTCAGACTGCTACCACTGGTTTCCCCACAGTAGCGGCATTACACACGACTGGTTACTAGTGTAAGCTACTATCACTAGCCCCCGAGACTATTTCCTCTCCTATAACTCCAGTTGGCGCCATTTGAATAAACCACCACCAATGCTACTCAGAAGCTACCTCTCTGATTTATCTGCTACAGCGGCAGCTGCTTAGTCTGCGCGACCACAAGTGGAGCACCGGCTAGGTTCTCCACTTTATACACTATGATTTGGACCCTAACCATATGCTCAAATTTAATGCCAGCCATTACAGCTTATGAGATTTGATAACAGTCTGCCTAGATACTGAAGCTAACTTGCCATTTTATTTAGCAGTAGCTTTTCCATCTGCTAAGCCACTGTAGTTCCAGTGATTAACTCACCAACTAAGACCTACTCCTCAGCCCTAACAGAGGTTACAAGGATTTTCTGCACCTAATGGAGCTTCTTTGTTTGGTGCTGCTAGAATCCTATAATTGCCATGAGTTCTGCCTCGGGAAGGCTCTGACCAACCAGTGCATGAATTGCAGCATGATGTCCATGTGCCTAATAGAGAAGCAGCTTCAATCAAGTTTAGAAGCTAACCTTTCTGACAGGTGCTATTCTGAGAAGTGCACAGTGCCAATGAAGACGAAGATATCTTTGTCACTGCCTTGGTGCATAAGTTGAATGATTTATCATCAAGAGTTCTCACTCACAGTGTTACAAACAGACTATAACCCTATAACCTACCATACCTGCCTAAAAGTTCACTGAATTGCTATGCTAGCATGTTCTGACAACAATGCCTTGTAGATAGCAATGATGGATTTGATTTTTAGATATTCTTTTTAGTCCTCCTAGGGATACTTGTTTTCATCCTGACTATATGACTACATGTGCTCTGAAGATTAGATTGTTTGTATCTGTTTTCGCCTAGTTTCTGTGCTAAGCACTGTTAAACTGGCACTACAGTGTTTAGACCAGGATCCCTTTTTATTCCCTGCCTCCAAGGCATGATACGCTCTTGCTTTTTCACATATTGCATATGACCAGTGTTCTCTGGCTGTTCTTTCAGGCAAGTGGTACCCC